>NC_060272.1:35747688-36023583 GCF_021613505.1 Equus quagga | reverse complement strand
CCCACGGGGCGGGCAACGGCAGCTGGGGGTCGCCCCGCCCTCTGGGATTCTCTCCGGGAAAAGGAAATTTTTTAAAAGCAATTTTAGGGGCCAGCCTGGTGGCATAGTGGTTAAGTTCGTGCACTCCATTTCAGCAGCCTGGGGTTCACAGGTTTGGATCCCAGGCACGGACCTAGCACCACTTGTCAAGCCACACTGTGGCGGCATCCCACATAAAATAGAGGAAGATTGGCACAGATGTTAGCTCGGCAACAATCTTCCTCAAGCAAAAAGAAGAGGAGTGACTACAGACGTTAGCCCAGGGTCAATTATCCTCACCAAAAAAAATATTTCAGCTGACTTGAAGCTGGTTAGACTTCATTTATTAAGGTGTAACCGTGGCAAATTATATAACCTGTTTATACTTGAATTGCTTTTTGTAATCAAATGGGTGTATTATTTGGATATTTAAGGAGTTTAGTTTTCAAAGATCTTAAGTTGTTAAAAGTACAAGTAGTGCCTAGAAGCTAAATAAATTCAAATATAAAAAGAAAACTGGACTTCAGGTTGTCAAATTCAGTAACCTGCTATCCATCCTCATCCTGCTTGTAACCTGTGGTAGGCATTTGTCACATTTCTCAAAACTCTTCTCTTGCTTCTTGAATCATCTGCCTTTGATTGTTTCTTCACCATCACTGCTGTTGACTCTTCTGTTTATCTCTGCGTAATAGTTCAGCAAGGTTTTTTCCCTCATCCTCTTCAAATCTTACTTACTTACCTACTCTCTGATAATCTTATTCCTTTCCACAATTTTAGTTACTGTTTATAAGCTTGTGATTCCACAGGTCTGTAAGTTCCTGCACTCATTAAAAATTTATCATTATTTACATTATATCTTCCTTCCCTAAAACTTAGTAATTTTCTTGGATTCTTGGTCTGTTAATAAGGTTAAAGTCTGTCTAATTACCCAACTAACTTTTGTCAACCTTGATTCCTCCCTCATTCTATCTAGTGCCTCATCTCACCTCCACACTTGCTCAGTTGTCTAGAATCCAAGTTCTTTTTCTCCATCCTCCATTGCTATTATGGACCATGTCTCAACTGGATTCTTGCTATAACTTGTGAGGAGTTCTCTGTGCTATCAATCTAAGCCATTCTTTTCCCCATTATTGAGATTTTTTTTTTTCCTATGATATCAGAATCGACAACAAACATCTATTGGTCATATCACCTTCCTGTATTAGTCTCTGTTAATTTCTTGTTCACTATAGAATAAAATCCAAACTCCCTAACCTGGCAAACAAAACTTTATTTCCATTCACAGCTGAAACTCAGCCTACTTTTCTACTACCATTGTTCTCCAGACTAACTCCAGCCACTTTTCTCACAATTACAAACTTCATAGCTCTGTACCTTTAGATATAAAATTCCCTCTTGCACTTTCTTTATGTTCTCCTCACACCTTCCTAATGCCTCTAGCATGGGAAAAATAGTGGCACTCAGATGTAGTTGCTCTGTGCTTCTAAGACACTTTCAGATCTCTTTGGTACCATTTAGCATGCTGTATAGCACATTGTTTCTGTAATCACCACTAGAGTAGTTATTCCATGAGTTATTAGTCCATTAAGTATTAAACTCAAATTTAAGATGTCCATCAATATCTGACTGATGGGTTTTTGAGATAAGTAAATTTAGCTCTCTCCATTCTGAATTTAGAACTAGAGAGACAAGAGTCAGATAGGTATCTAAATGCCAGCTCTAGTTCTCATATAGCTGAATTAGAGGTCTCAGCTTCAATCTAGAACTATAATAGCTGATGACACTATCGGCAATGGCATGTATCATTTCTTGCTTCCACATATCCCTCAAAACTAATAATCCTACTTCTGAAAACTGATCCTGGTTCACCATGAAAAATAGGGACAAAATAAAGGAAAACAGTTATATGTAGTCCTAAAGGTTTTACTGTAGTACAGAAGGGTCAATGGGCAAATGTAATGATAACATCAATTTCATTACTTCCTTTCTTGATAATTGCATAACATACATTTCATGCAAAAAGCCTTTTGAATCATTCAGAGTAGCACTACATCTGTATTATTATGCTTTGTAACGAGAAAACGTGTCATATGATGCAATCTCTTACACCTTTTAAAAATAGCTGGAACAAATCCAAGCAAGCATATACTTTAAGAAATATGCTTCTACTTGCAAATGGTCTGTTTGAGATTATGCATTAGCCCTTTTTAATGTTCTTATGCTCCCTAATTCATTATTGTGACCTCTTTTATTTTCACTTCTGCCATGCTTTTTAAGAAAAAAAGTGATTTCGCATCATACACTTTAATATTTTCCAGTTGAAAATGAAGACGTGGCTGAAAGGGTTCTTTTTTCCTATGGCTATGGTGCTAATGTTCCCACAACAGCCAAAAGACGGCTACAGCAAAGGTAAAATCAATACATATTTGTTTTACTTATCTACTCAAGCTAAATGTAATTACATTATGTTTTTTGATAATGTGCTGAGATGAGTGACAGAGTAAAGTAACTTTATTCTTAGTATACATGAATATTAAATTGCTCAAAAAATAAAACACAGTAATAAATTATCATACATTCATGATCATTTATAATACATGAGAAAACTGATGTATTTTTAAATGAGTTTAATGGTCAGTAGAATGGAAGCATACGTTAGAATTTTCCCAGAATTAGATTCAGTGGTAATGACACCATTTTAATTTTATCTTCACGTTTGTTTCAGGTGAATTACAAATGCTTTTGTACCAATAATTTTCAGGTTAAAATTAATTAATTATGCTTTCTTTTTTTTCCTCTTGTCTTTATTCACCTGCCTACATTCCTTGATATACACTTGAGAGAGAGAGAGATCATATATATTGTGATTGAAAGTATAAAAGAGTTTGTGAAGGGGCCGGCCCCATGGCGTAGCAGTTAAGTGCGCATGGCCCGCTTCAGCAGCCCAGGGTTCGCCAGTTCGGATCCCGGGTGTGGACATGGCACCACTTGGCAAGCCATGCTGTGGTAGGTGTCCCACATATAAAGTAGAGGAAGATGGGCACGGATGTTAGCTCAGGGCCAGTCTTCCTCAGCAGAAAGAGGAGGATTGGCAGCAGATGTTAGCTCAGGGCTAATCTTCCTCAAAAAAATACTTTGTGAAGACCAGGAAAATTTTTGGAAGATCCGCTAGTTATCTTGTGAGATGCCGCTTAAAGTACACTCAGAGAAAATTGTACCTGTATTAATTGGTTTCCTAGTTGACCTAGCTGATTTTAGGTAAAAAAAAAAGTTTTTACCTAACTCCTTTCTCCTAAATTTATCCTGCTTTGCAGAAACAGCTCACTACCATATCAAATCTAAATGTTTCTGTCAGACTTCCAAGCCCCTCCATGTGGCCTCACCTCTCTAGCCTTATTCGCCTCTCTACCCAAAAATGAGAGACGTATATCTCTCTGCCTATAACATCTGTTTTCTCCATGCCACACAATAGAATATTTCTCTTATCTCATCAGCTCTCATTTCTCATGTCCTTTCCACAACTAGATGGAAAGTTCTTCAAGGTTACCAGCTACATCTTATTCTTATTTTTCTCTACCTAGCACAGTGTAAGATACCTAGTAGAATTGTTTCTTCACCTGAGTATTTAAGCATTCAAAGCTGCTTATCTTTTATTTTTATATGAATTGATTTAAACATTTAGAGAGTTACTTACTGTATAAGTAAGAAGAACAATTCATCTTGACTCTAATACTCTTGTAGAAACTTTGAAGTGGAGGCTCAGAGAATAAAATATCTTTATGGCTATCCGAAGTGATGTAAGATATAGACCATTTTATGAGAAGTAACAAAAGGATGCTTGTGTCTCTTACTGGTTAAACTAAATATCTGAAAGAAATTTAGATCAAAGCTAGACGACTAGCAAGTATCAATTTGTAGCTAGAATGGTTAATTCTATCTGGTGAAGATACGAATTTCTACTTTAGAATTTCTAAATTATGTGTTATTTGAAAAATCAGTTATAATCTCATCCCATTTCCATTCTCCCCCAGGTTCCTCCAGATGTCACTAAGGATGACATAGGATATTTTGTAATTTTCAGCATATCTCTGTTTTTGAGTATTATGATGTCTTGGAAGGAATAGAAACGTAGTTTTGTGGGGTAGAGAGTTCTTTATCAGTGATAAATGATCGGTTAAATATTAAAAGTTGAAATTTTAAGGAAAAAGTCCATTTTTTTTCCCTCTTTTAGCATCTGAATCCTTCAAAAGAATATTTATCACAGGGAAAAAAAAGAATTTTGCTGTTATAAGCTTTCTTTCTTTAGCCCCAAATTCTGAGTTCCTCTAAAATTGAAGGTAATTATTGCTGTTACCTTACTATTTTTTTAAGAATTTCCAAAAACGCATTTTGATTTCTTAATGTTTAGACTGAAGATTTAAGCAACCACAACTGAATCATATTCTGAATAATCTTAACGGTCCAAATATTTCTAAAGATTTTATCACTGAGCTATCTCTATGCCTTGAACAAGTGCCTAATGGGCATGCTATTAATATCTCTTACCAGCTGGTGCCAGGCATTCTTCTCATGGTGAACCAGAGGGTTATTTTGAGGAAGTGCTTCTCAGGTCATCTAAACTGAGTGAAAGGAAAGTAGGTCCAGATATCCAAAGCGGACATTTATGCATTCCTTCGCCCATTCATTCAACAACTTTTATTGAGTGCCTACTGCATGCACAAAATTGAAGTGGCACAGAAGATGCCTGTTGAGGGTCTGATGCATCTTTGAAGTTTGCAAAGTCCGTATTTGAGTTTTTTCATGGATATTTGTAAAGAAGTCCAATGCCTTTGTGCTCTAAGTTTATTTAAGATGAAAGCAATATAGCCATTGAGAGAATCTATATTTAATTCTTCACATTTGAAATTAAAGCAGTGGAAACGTAAGGTGAATTGTAAAACAACTCAGAACAGCAAATGAAATGTTTGCATAATAAAGTTTTCGTTATACATCAGCCTATACCAAAATGTATGAAATTTCAAAGGAACTTACTTCCCAACTACCACACAGTAGATTTCATTCAAACTAAATTTGACTTAAAATCTCATGTATTCTACAACCAGATTTAGGTATTTTATGATAACGCTTAATTGGAGGGGATTTCTGACCATAAAAATAATCTATGTTTGGGGCCAGCCCTGTGGCGCAGCCATTAAGTTCGCATGTTCTGCTTCGGCAGCCCAGGGTTAGCCGGTTCGGATCCCGGGTGCGGACGTGGCACTGCTTGTCAAGCCATGCTGTGGTAGGCGTCCCACATATAAAGTAGAGGAAGATGGCATGGATGTTAGCTCAGGGCCAGGTTTCCTCAGCAAAAAGAGGAGGATTGGCAGCAGATGTTAGCTCTGGGCTAATCTTCTTTAAAAAAAATTTAGAAAAAATAATAATACATGTTTATTTTAGAAAATTAGGAAACTTACTGGTAATCTTATCATCCAAAGATAACCATTTAAAATTTTTTACAGATACATATATTTTCATATGTTTAGGGTATTATTATATGTAATTTAGAAGCTTAATTTTTTATCTTATGATTCTATCCGGAACATTTTCTTATGTCATTGAATATTCTTCAAAAGCATTATTTTTAATGGTTATCCAGAACTTTAATTTTTAGGCCTTTGTTTTTGAGTGCCGTATTGCTGTTAATAAATTGGATAGCCACTGAAAAATTTCATTAGTTGCCCTTTGCTGTCCAAGGTATATTATGAAATTAAAATGAGACACTGAATGCAAAGTTCACTACACAGTGCCTGGCATTGAAGAGGTGTTAAATAAATGTTAGTTTGTTATGCCAATTAACATTTCCTAAAGTAAATTGCACAATTGATTTTAGAGGAAAAGTCAATGTTCCAAAAATTTTAGGCACAATTTTTCATTTAAAACAATTATCTTTAAAAATTTTAATGAGACCTCTTGAAATAATTAGTAGAGACACCCCCTGGACATGAAACCAGTTTTGAAATTCGCTTTCTTTGATATTAGTTTCTTAAGACATATACCGTACTGCCAATTCCCTTTAAAGAAGTAGCAAAATTAACTTTTCTAGCTTGAAAAGTAACTCGCAAGAATCTCACCTAAACATATTATACTTATTAAATAAGGTGACTCACATTTTGAAGTTTCAGTAGAGATATGAACAGTAACTAAATATTGTACTAAACTTCCTGGGACAAGGTGTGGAAGGTTAAAGGGCTTATACAACTAAAGTCGATTAAAATAAAACGGGTTCTTATTAACGTGACTAAACTTGAAAATCTGAAGTAATGTTTTTGTTTCGGTCATGATTGTTTTGGAAATAGCAAACAAGATTTTCTGGTTACATGTTTTGGTTATGCTCTTTAACCTGACACACTAAATGGGTAACACTCGGGCACTAGCGTGGTCTCGGTGTGTGCTTCACTGTTTGTTTTGGCGGACGTGAATGTGGAGACTTTTCTGAAGGTTTTTAACCTTTCAAATTGCAAGATTTGCTGCATACTATAGACCTTTTGTTTTAGTGTCTGTCTAGTTTTATAAAGAGCTTTAAGTTGAAACTTTCACAGTACACTGAGCTTCATAATAAGGAAAAAAATAAGCAGGGGAAACTTAATTCCTCTAGCAAACTTCTGTGCATAATGAAAACTTGCTTTCCTCTCCTTTATTCTCATGTGTATGAGTTCTCATTTTGTCCTTGTGGAAAGTTGTACTTGTTTCATTTGGGTCAGTTTTAGGAATAGTCCCTTAAAAAGTTGCTACTATTCTATTGATGATCAATGTGAAAGTTTAAACTTATAGAAGAAACTAGAGAAAGTTTTCTATAATTATAAACGATCAGCGTGAGACCACTATTTAGTCCTTAATAACTGCCCACAGAACCGGCAGTGCAGGGACCAACCGGAAGTGTTCTGAAGCCAGGATTATTCTGGCATATGTGTTATTTTTTTTGAGCTATTTTTTATGTCATGCTAATAGAGACAGAACCCTGACCTGCTAAAATTGTAAAAGATCAAAAAGCCAAATGTTATTTCAGACCAAGTATCGAACTAGCAAGTAACTAAATAAATACACTTATTTATTTGGAGTTTTGCTAATACTAAGAGAACCATACCAGTATTGAAGGACTCAAGATTCTCCACTGGGCTTTGACATCTCAAGTATAAATAGAGGTCTGCCGTGTCCACATTGGCTAGGCTATACATTATGAAATTGTATGTAATAATCGAAAGTACTGACTGCTGTTGACAGATCCAAGAGAGTAACTTTTATTTGGAGTCAAGAAGTGATGAGAGAGCTAAGAGATAACCCCTAGGGGAATAATTTTACCAAGGTAACAGGTGAAATTTGATTTAATATTTAGATACAAAACTATACTCTTGCATTAGTTTCTTGTTGATGTCCAACATAATCTTGGTACAGGTAAAAATTACAAGGCAGTTAATTAATTACAAAGAAGCGTTGTGTTTTGTACCTAGTTTAGTGCCCCAACAGATAGCCTGTAAAAAAAAATACTTTCTTGAGGAGTTCAGTACATTCAGTACAAAAAAATAACCTTACCAGGAGTTATTTTCCCTGACTGTATCCATAGTTACTCTTTATAAAGAACTTAGAAAGGACTTGTTTTCATTGTATGTGCATTGTAGTTAAGGATACATACACTCAGCTATAGTTGAGCAATTCTTCATTTGTCTTGCTTTGAATTTCAGTTAAACTAAGCTCCCCTCCTTTCTTCCCACTTATAATATCCCAGATTTTTAAACAGAATTCACCTGAAATCACTTACCACAACAATATGCCACACTTAAAGATTTAGGAGGTTGAAATATGGAAGAGGTAAATTGTTATGTGAGCTTTACCTTCTTCCCTTATTTATGCACTTTTTAATTACTAGTTGAATGCTTAGATGCTGAGCATTAGTTGTGCTTTAGTGTCGAGGCTCTGAAACCTCGGAATATAGTTTCCAGCAGCATATTCATTTGAACAAAATTTACTTACAGCAAAATCAATCAGGAATGATTTATTAAGTGCCCACTCTGTTCAACACACACCACAGGCTATAAGACCCCTGACTTCATATAAGTTGCATCTGTTGGGGGAGAAAAGATGAACACCATGAAAGACCATCAAGAAACATCCCAAAATGTATAATTTAGTGCTGTATTCTGTGCTAGACTTTGTCAGAGGAGTAGAAAGCAGTGAATACTGGCATGGTCAAAAAATGGAGGAAATGGAATTTGAAGGGTGCCTTTAAGAAAAGCTGGGCTATGAAGCAATGGAATAAGCTATCTTCTTCAGTCTGGAGGACTAACAGAGATACAGTGCAAGGAATATACAGAACAGGTTTGTGGGACATTAAGTAGAGTAAACATTAATGGAAAATAAGGCTGGTTCAGTTGAGATTATAGAAGACCTTGATATTTTTAAATAATTTAGATGTAGAGTATGATGAACCACATAGGTAAGATTTGAAGTGGGTGGGAAAAGGACATCCACATCAATTTGTTAAGTAAGAAATACAAATGTCTGACAAACTTATGAGAAGATGATTAACCTCACAAATAAAGAAATTTAATTTAAAACAAGATTCTATTGTTTACAAGGTTAGCAAAACTTTTTTTTTAATGAGTTCATAATAGTTTACATCAATGTGAGATTTCAGTTGTACATTATTTCTTGACTGTCACCACATAGGTGCTCCCCTTCACCCCCTGTGCCCACCCCCATCCCCCTTCCCCCGGTAACCACTGAACTGTTTTCTTTGTCCATGTATTTGTTTATATTCCACATATGACTGAAATCATCTGGTGTTTGTCTTTCTCAGTCTGGCTTATTTCACTTAGCATAATTCCCTCCTGGTCTTTCCATGTCATTGCAAATGGGATGAATTTGTCTTTTTTTCTAGCTGAGTAGTATTCCATTGTATATATATATATATATACACCACATCTTTATCCAGTCATCGGTCGATGGGCAATTGGGTTGTGTCCATATCTTGGCTATTGTGAATAGTGCTGCAACGAACATAGGGGTGCATATGCTCCTTTGGATTGTTGAATTCAGATTGTTTGGGTAGATACCCAGTAGTGGGATAGCTGGGTCGTATGCTAGTTCTATTTTTAGTTTTTTGAGGAATCTCCATACTGTTTTCCATAGTGGCTGCACCAGTTTGCACCCCCACCAGCAGTGTATGAGTGTTCCCTTCTCTCCACACCCTCTCCAACATTTGTTATTTTTAGTCTTAGTGATTATAGCCATTTTAGCCATCTTAGTGTAGTTTTGATTTGCTTTCCCTGATGATTAGTGGTATTGAACATCTTTTCATGTGTTTATTGGCCATCTGTATATCTTCTTGGGAAAAATGTCCATTCATCTCCTCTAGCAAAACTTTTAAAGATTGATGATGCCTGGTTGGCTAGGGTATGCAGAAATAGGTGGTCTTATATAAAGTTTATTCATTCACCAGTTAGCTTAATACTCAACACCTCCTTTGTACCAGGTATTGTTCAAGGCAATTAGAACTCATTAGATAACAAATAAAAATTCCTGTCCTTGGAGAACTTTCATTCTAGTTCATGAGAATTTAAATTTGTACAACCTTTCAAGAGGAATGTGTGAAAATTTGTGGTGCACATGTGTTTTGACCCAATTGTTATACTTTCTAAGGAAATCACAATATAAAGATTGCAAAGATGGATGTAGGCAATTATTGAGAACTTTCCATAGGTAAGTCAATGTACTAAATGCTCTAATTGGGTCGTCTTTTTATTGTGGCGTTTTAAGAGTTCTTTGTATTTTCTGGATCCAAGTCCCTTATCCAACATGTACTTTGAAATTTTTTCTCCCACTCATGGATTGTCTTTTCACTTTCTTGATGGTGTCTTTTGAAACACAAAACTTTTTAAGTTTGATGCAGTCCAGTTTATCTAATTTTTCTTTTGTTGCTTGTGCTTTTGGTGCCGTGTCTGAGAATCCTTTGCAAAATCCGAGTTCGTGAAGATTTACTCCTATGTTTTCTTCTAAGAATTTGTGGTTTTAGCTCTGAGATTTAGGTCTTTGATCCACTTTGAGGTCACTTTTTAATATCATATGCAGTGTAATGACTTTATACTAGTTTTAATGTGGCTACTAGAAAATTTTCAATGACTTGTATGGCCCGCATTGTCTTTCTATTGGACTGATCCGGCTTAAACTAGTGGTCTCCAAACTTTTCGTATGAATCTCTATTGGGAAAAAAAATTAACATGCCCTCATCAATATATGTGTATATACTTATATTTGCTTGTAGATTATACACATGTACTATCATATGAATAATATATTATGTACATTATAAAACCTACATGGAAAATTAAAACTTAAAGACACATAATAGTAAAATAAATGTAAATAAAATTTCCCACACTTTAGTGGGTTATCTTGCACATAACTACTTTTGGGAACCGTTAGTCTAGACTGTGACCTTAACCTCATTCACTCAAGTCTTCCTTCTCCAAGCCATTGCCACAATGTTGATAGAGAAGTCTCTCAGGTGAAGATCTGATCACGTCATGCCTAACCAACTTAAAGATGAAATCCAAACTCAGCTTGTCCCACAAGGCCTTCCATCATATATCCCTGCCTGTATCTCTCTCGTTTCAGCCCTCACCATGCACCAGCTGTTTGATCAATGCATCCCATACTGCTTACACTTTGCCGCTGCAGGTAATCCTTTACTTACGCTTTTTCCTCTACCCAGAATACTATTTCTCTGCTTCTTCACCACTTTAGTCAGTATTAGTTTTCATTTCTCAGTGTGCCCTTTCATAGCATTTAGCACACCAGAATAATGTTTTTATTTGCCTATCTTCCTCGATAAACTGTTAGATCCTCCAGATAGAAATAGTGCATTCCTAGGACCTACATAGATTAGAGGCTTTTAATACATATTTGTTAGAAGAAAGTGTTCATGAATATCTTATTGAATTAATTAATAAGTATGTTTCTTCTAATTTAACCTGTGTTTTCTGCAGTCATTGATATTCATGGTCAAGAAAAAAATTGCTAATTTTCTCTTCATCATTTTTGTTTAATTGCAGATATTATAATTATGAAAAAGTTATATTTCTTGTTTATCCTGTGTGTTCTATGTGCTTAAATATGTCATTTTTTTAAAAGAAAAAGATTTTACAATATTGTTATTATT
This sequence comes from Equus quagga, assembly GCF_021613505.1. NCBI lineage: Eukaryota > Metazoa > Chordata > Mammalia > Perissodactyla > Equidae > Equus > Equus quagga. The sequence continues at coordinate 36,012,368 of NC_060272.1, read as the reverse complement.
GTTTTGTTAGATTGGCACCTGAGCTAACATCTGTTGTCAATCTTTTTTGTTGTTGTTGTTGTTCTTCTTCTTCCCAAAGTGCCCCCCCCCCCCCCCCCCCCCCCCCCCCCCAGTATATAGTTCTATATTCTAGTTGTGCTATGTGGGACACCACCTCAGCATGGCCTGATAAACTGTGCCGTGTCCTCACCCAGGATTAGAACCAGTGAAACCTAACAATTGGGAGAAAATATTTGCAAACCATATATCAGATAAGGGGATAATATCCAAAATATACAAAGAACTCATGCAGCTCAACAACAAAAAAACCAACAATCCAATTATAAAATGGGCAAAAGATCTGAACAGAGATTTCTCCAAAGAAGATATACAGATGGCCAAAAGGCATATGAAAAGATGCTCAACATCATTAGCTATCAGGGAAATGCAATCAAAACTACAATGAGGTATCACCTCACTCTGGTCAGAATGGCTATAATTAACAAGACAGGAAACAACAAATGTTGGAGAGGATGTGGAGAGAAGGGAACCCTCATACCACTGCTGGTGGGAGTGCAAACTGGTGCAACCACTATGGAAAGCAGTGTGGAGTATCCTCAGAAAATTAAGGATAGATCTACCATATGATCCAGCTATCCCATTGCTGAATATTTATCCAAAGAACTTGAAAACACAAAGGCATAAGGATACTTGCACCCCTGTGTTCATTGCAGCATTATATACAATAGCCAAGACTTGGAAGCCACCTAGGTGCCCATCAAGGGACAAATGGGTAAAGAAGATGTGGTATTTATACACGATGGACTACTACTCAGCCATAAGAAATGATGAAATCCGGCCATTTGTGACAACATGGATGGACGTTGAGGGTATTATGCTGAGTGAAATAAGTCAGAGGGAGAAAGTCAAATACCATATGATCTCACTAATACGTAGAAGATAAAAACAAGAACAAGCACATAGCATTGGAGATTGGACTGGTGGTTACCATAGGGGAAGGGGAGAGAGGGGAGGGCAAAAGAGGTGATTAGGGTCACATGTGAGGGGATGCACTATAATTAGTTTTCGGTTGGTGAACATGATGTAACTACACGGAATGCGAAATATATTATGATGTACATCCGAAAATAATCAAATAAATGAAAACAAAGAAAAGAACCAGTGAAACCCTGGGGCCATGGAAGCAGAGTACGCAACCTTAACCACTTAGCCACAGGGCCAGCCCCTACAGTATTATTTTTTATCCTTATTCTTGTTCTTGTTTTCTTTTTCTTATTTCCTTTTTTTTTTTCCTATAACATCATAGGCTAAATGAGTCATTTAGGGTAACTTGAAAACCTTAATACCATTTCTGATGTATCTGTGAGATGTGACTGCTATCTTTACAACTGACTTAGAAGTGAATTTTTACAGCGTGGTCAGTGGAACAACTGGAGACCAGTTGTACACAGTGTCTCTCACGTTATAGCCATTATGCATCATAAATGATATCAACATTCATAGTGGTAGTCACAGTCATTCCTGTCAGCGTCAGTTTCTAGAAAGTTTTTCTCAATAAAATAGCACTATAAGCTAGTCATCAGAACACTGTGGAACACATTAATCAGCAGTGTCAAGAAATCGTAAGATACCTTTCTTGTTTTTAGAGTTGATTTTCATCACTCAGAATTCCCCAACCAAAATCAAGGAAATTCTTAGTAGAAGGAGGTAGCCCTGGTGTTAGGACTTAAGCACCAGCATCCCAAGAATTTCTTTAATTCAGTGATTTATGTCATGTGATATTTTGCATTGATGCCTGATATCACACCATATCTGCATAAGAGCATTATGCAATTTCCAAACAAAGAGAAAAACACTCAAACTAAGTTACTTAACATTATTAAACTTGATGTCTTCAAGTCATTATCTTCTTCAAAATGTTAGTAATGGGTGACCTTTGCATCTTATTATTTTCTTGCTTCCCTTTTTCTTCCATTTCATCTCATTTGTGACTCTGTTTCTGAGTAATAGCATTTGATTGTGTTCATTGTTCTATACAGAGCATTACACAAATATGGTCTGTACCTTTGACATACATGTATTGAGAAATTACCATGTACAAAAAGACGCTAGGGGCTGGCCCTGTGGCCAAGTGGTTAAGTTTGCGCGCTCTGCTTCAGCGGCCCAGGGTTTTGCTGGTTCGGATCCTGGGCGCGGACATGGCGCTGCTCATCAGGCCATGCTGAGGCAACGTCCCACATAGCACAACCAGAGGCACATCACAACTAGAATATACAACTGTTTACTGGGGGGCTTTGGGGAGAAGAAAAAGAAAGAGGCAGGGGGGAGGAGGGAGACCCTAATGCTGAGTTCTGTTGGAGAAAGAAAGATGAAAAGACATATTCCTAACATATTTGAAGGATGAGAGGGAATGAAAATATGAATGAAGATAATGCTAAGGTTTTTAAATAAACCTAATAAAAAATAGAGCTAATGATATAAATACTGATGTTTGCAAACATATAATAGGTTCAGCAGATTTACAATGTAGACGACATTAAGACTTATTTTATTTGTAGAAATCTTATTTAGGCTCAGATTTCAGAGAACTTGGTATATTTTATATTGGGGGATGGAAAATGGGGTAGCCATAAACTATAAGCACCTTCAAAATCTATAAAGAAAGTAGATTAGTAGTTCCCTGGGGCTGGGCAGAGAGAGTGGGGAGTGATGATAATGGGTGCAAATTTACTTTTTAGGGTAATGAAAATGTTCTAAAATTAGATTATAGTGATAGTTCCACAACTCTAAATATACTAAAACCATTGAATTGTACACTTTAAATGCATGGACTTTATAGTATGTAAATTATGTATCAATAAAGCTTTTTTCTTTTCTTTTCTTTTCTTTTTTGGTGAGGAAGATTGGCCCTGACTTAACACATGTCACCAATCTTCCTCCTGTCTTCTTCTTTTTTTCTCCTCAAAGCCCCAGTGCATAGTTGTATATCCTAGTTGTAAGTCCTTCTGGTTCTGTGTGGGATGCCGCCACAACATGGCTTGATGAGTGATGTGTAGGTCCACGCCCAGGATCCAAAATGGTGAACCCTGGGCCACCAGAGTTGAGCACGTGAACTTAATTAACCACTACACCACTGAGCCAGCCCTACTATAAAGCTTTTTCCTTAAAAAACGAATTATTGTCAAAAAATGGGGACTGTGTCTTTTCCGTCTCTAACTTCAGATGATTATTAAGGCAAAATCTTATGCCAATGGAAAGGATGGAAACTTAAATATGAGCATATCTAAACAAGCTACCCAGTTCACTGTGTAAACTTTTACCAGAATTCATCTTTTTTCATTTGAAATAATGAGTTCTTAGAAATGAATGTGTAGGGTCATTATTTATTTAGCATTATTTTCAGAATTTTGTCTGCATTCCTTTATCTGATGTTAGGAAATATTAAAAATACAATGGAAATTGTTACTGTCCTATAATTTTATTTAGAATGAAAATATTTTAGTTCTTGTCCATGTAAAACATCCTGTCTTGGATTCCATGGATTTTGCAGTTCTCTCAGCTTAATAGATTCACTCATACAGAACATGAAAACGTGATAAACAGGAAATTTTTAAATTTGGGACATTACAGAGGGTGTTTGCGGCAACAACATATCTTCTCAACATTATTAGCAGTTCTTTAAAGAATTATGCCACATTTTTCCCCCTGAAGTCGGGAGGAATAGTTTTATAGCTGAACCCTTTTTTTAATTGTCTTAGAAGTGGAATCGAGACATTTCACATTTAGTGTGCCTTTAAATACTGAAGGTTGCATTCAGTACAATAAGTTGTGATCTTCTCGTGATACTCGCAGTTGTGGTCCTTTAGTGGCTTCTTTGAGCGTGGAGTCTTTGCCTTTACTGTAGACGCTCTCTACTTTGCATACATCTTTTCCATCTCTGCTTTCAGTAGAAAATCTGTTCAGTTGTGTTTTGTATTATAAAATGCATTATGTTGTCTGAGGTAAACACTGATGCTTTTCAGAGTGCAAGTTTATTGTTTCAACTAATTGCCTGATTTGTTTGTAAATGGGAAATTTTACAAAAATGGAGAAAAGCTGTAAATTGCTATCTTGTGGTCTTTTCAAGTAAATATCGTAATGTAACTCTCCACTTTTATAGCAAAGGCTAGGAACCATTACTGCAGTAATCACTATATCACAGTTATGTTATTATGGAGATTTTAATGTTACTTTCAAAATTCTGAGTTATTGGGATATTGGTCTTCCACCGTTGACACCTGAAAATATTATTTGACTCTATATTTTTTCTGGTAATATTTAAGTATTATTAGGAAATGGCAAGTCAACTTTAAAGCATACAACACATTTTGAATATTTTAGATAACACTCCACTTTTGTAAGCATTAATTTTCTTATTTCGTTCACCTAGTGTCCACTTGGCAAGAAGAGTGCTTCAGTTAGAAAAACAGAATTCATTGCTTTTAAAAGATCTGGAACATCAAAAGGACCAAATAACACAGCTTTCACAAGAGGTAAATAACTTAAAAGAAACGCATATAAAGAATCACAGTGTTCATTTTAATTCTTTGCTACTCCTTTGTGCTTTCTGAGCAGTTCTGTGATAAGCTGTTTGCTAGTATGAAATGATTCTACAATTTATGAAACTAACAATGTTAAAGCCTTATAAAACAACTTACAGTGTATGGCAAAACTAAGATCAAAAGAGAGATTAAATGCCCAGACTAAATAGAAATGCAGACTAGACAGACAAAGCTTTGATTTCAGAGAATATCAACTGGCAAAACAAGTTTGGCAAATTTTGGTGGCATTTTAAGTTTTTAAATAAAACCTCATTTTTATAACAGGTTTGCTTTTTGACTTCTTTGATGAAAAATCACTTATCTATTAAACACGCTTAACTTAGTATACACTTAAGCTCTCACATTCTTTGGGATATGATAGTTCCTAAATTATATTTATTTTTTAAAAATCAGATTCATGTTTCTTATTTTACTTAGTGTTATACTATATCATTTAAAAACTATGTATACATTTTACATAGTATTTTTAATCCTCTTACTTAAAGCCAACATCTAATTACATTTTTCTGTACTTCTAAAATTTAAGTAAAAAAACAATTAAAACCAAGATGTCGCCTCACTAATGTTCCTTTTATTTTCTGAGTTTCAGCATAATAAGTGTTTCTATATTAATATTTTAAAACTTTTGGATCTTATAATAAATGGATTTTTTTAAGACATATGTTAAAAATTATTAATACATACCATGTGTTCTTTGTTTTCTTAAGGACCTGTTCATATTTGTCTTTTAATACTGTAACATTTGGAGGATCTTTATGCCCAAATTTCAAAAGACCAGAAATATTTTATATTACTACAGTGCCTGACACATAGTTAATGTTCATGGTGGAAAGAGTGCAGTGCTGGTAAATGTTGACAACTGGCTCTCCAGGCAGGAGGGTGAGAGACAGCTGATTTGTAGCATTTGCTTATGTCTGTGAGATGAAGACTCCCACCATGACTAACTTCAAGCTGCCAACATCATACACTGGAATCGCAGTACAGAAAAGATGCTCGGTACCACACCGTCACGTAATGTTTTCACCATACCGATACAATAGACATATGTAAACTTAAGAGCATAGATAATAGTAAAATAATTAAAATTGATGAGTTTTAAGTATTCCCATTTTTAATAAAATTTATTTTATTGTAAATTTAAATAATTTTTAATAATGGTTGTATTTAATAACCAACTTGCAAAATTCCTAAAAATTTACCAGTCAGTTTTCAAAAACTGCCTTAAGCCAGCTCTAGCACACCAGTGAGTGGAACTATTGAAGGATGAGTAAGGGAATGATTACAGAAATGAACCTCTGTTGGCTAGTATGTTATAGATCCCTCATGTTTAATTTCAGAATAACCTATCCAAAATATTTCTAAAAAATAAAATATTGAAATACTTATAGACTTGTACATTTGTATGTCTTTATATTACTTAAAAAAAAAAAAGATACCACCTTCCTGAGCACTTCAGTTAATTGAAATAGGAATTTCTAAATGTGAACTCACTCCTATACAAGTTATAGGGGGACAATGTAAGAAATTAAGTGCTCTTGTAATGTAGTATTAACTTTGTATGAAGCAATTTCAAAATAAACTGTTGGCTTACGTTGAGAAAAAGACTTAAATACTGAAATACTTGTGATATGAAATGGTATGATGCCTGGAATTTGCTTTAAAATATTCCGTAAAAGGGAGGGGGAGGGCTCAATAGATAAAACAGGAATCTGAAAATGTTGATAATGTGTGAAGCTGGGTGACAGGTAGATATTGGTTCGCTATTCAGTTCTGTATGTTTGTGTATGTTTGAAAAACTTTCATAAGACATTTGGAGAAAGAATCAGTAAGCCTATATTAAAAGGTTTATCCTGACTATGGTATATAACTTTTCTCTTAAGATTGAAAATAAAGTAATATAATTTTAAATATTCCATAGATTTTACTTTTTTCTACCCCACATATTGCTTAAATTGAAAATAATTACATAATTAGCTGAAAGATGATAATGTTAGATCGCTTCTATAACAATAGACTATTCATGATAGATGGTAGAAAAAAACAGAGAAGGAAATTCTCTCAGGATCTGTATTCTTTTGAGCAGGTTAAGTGTTTAAACCAACTTGAAGTTTTTGAGAGTAATACACAGATGAAACTCAAATAACTAATGTTAAAATTAACATTAAGTTATGTACTATTCAGAATGTCTGAGATTATACATAAATGAATTGCCAAAATGAGAATGCTAAAAAATATTCAAAATGAAAACAAATACTCCTTTCATAGCAGCTTTTTTAAGATATAATTGACATGCATTAAATTGTACATATTTAAAGTGTACAGTAGGGTAACTTTTGACACACGTGTATACCCATGAAACCATCACCAAAATGAAAATAATAAACACATGCATCACCCCAAGAGTTTTCTTATGCCTCTTTGGAATCTCTCCCTTCCAACCTTCCCCCCTCCCCATCCTGGTCCCCAAACAACCACTGATTTGCATTCAGTCACTGTAGATTAGCCATTTCCTAGACTTTTATATAAATGGGACCGTTACAGTATATATATGCACATAACATATATGTATATATACATACATATATACATACACACTTTTTAATCTGTCTTCTTTTACTCTGCATAGTTATTTAAGATTCATCCATAATTCATTTCTTTTCCTTGCTGAGTAGCATTCCATTGTATGGATATACCATAGTTGTTCATCCATTCACCTGTTGATGGACATTTGGGTTGTTTACAGTTTTTGCCTATTACAAATAAAGCTGATACAAACATCCATGGACAAGTCTTTTTATGAACATATGCTTTTGTTTCTCTTGGGAGTAGAATAGCTGGATCGTATGGTAGGTATCTAACATTAGAGGAAATTGCCTATTTTCCAAATGTTTGTACCATTTTACATTTCCACCAGCAGTGTGTGAAGCTTCCAGTTCTTTTACGTCCTTGCAAAGACTTGATATGGTCAATGTTTTTAATTTTGGCCATTCTAATGGGTGTGTAATGGTATCTCATTTGGTTTTAATTTGCCTCTCCCTAATGACTACTGATGTTGAGTGTCTTTTCATGTGCTTCTTTGCCCTCTTTTTTTATAGGGAGAAGTGTCTGTTCAAATTTTTTGTCCATTTTATCACTTTGTTGGTTTTCTTCTTATTGATTTATGAGCATTATTTATATATTCTAGAAACAAGTCCCTTATCAGAATATGATTTGCAAATATTTTCTGCCACTCTCTGACTTGTCTCCATCTGTTAGTAGTGTTATTTGAAAAGCAGAAGTTTTTAAATGTCTGGTTTATCAGTTATTTCTTTTATGGATAGTGTTTTTAGTGTTATGTCTAAAATATCTTTGCCTAACCCAAGGTCATAGGGTTTTTGTCTGTCTTTTCTTCTAAATGTTTCATAGTTTTAGGTCCGTGATCCATTTTTGATTTTTTGTAGTGCACACAGTATTGATTGAAATTCATTTATTTGCATATTGAAATCATATTGTTCTGGCATTATATGTTGAAAAGACCCTTGCTGAAAATCAATTAATTTTATATGCGTGAGTCTGTTTATGGACTCTGTTCTGTTCCAGTTTTCTATTTGTGATTAGGTCAATACCATACCATCTTGATTATTATAGCTTTATAATGTCTTGAAATTAAATAGTATTAGCCCTCCAACTCTGTTCATTTTCAAACTTTTGGCTATTCTGTGTCCTTTGCATTTCCATATGAATTCTATAATCATTTCTACAAAAAAAAAAAAACGCTGGCTGTGATTTTGATAGGGATTGCATTGAATCTGTAGATTAAATGGGGTGAATTGCTATCTTAATAATATGGAATATTTCTGGCCTATGAACCTATGTATCTTCCCATTTATTTACATCGTTAATTTCTTTTAGTACTGTTATTTTTTAGTCTTTAGTGTAAAAGTTTCACATCTTTTGACTAGTGTTAATGTGGTTTGTTTTTTCCATTCTTCTATTTTTAATCTGTTTGTGCCTTTATAATTGTTTATAGGCAACGTATGTAGTTGGATCTTGCTTTTTCATCTAGCCTGACAAAATAGGACTTCTAATTGGGGTTTTCAGAACATTTACATTTGATGTTTCTATTGATAAGGTTATGTTTAAGTCTGTCATCTTGCTATTTGTTTTTTATTTGTCCCATATACAAATACACTATACAATATAGTATATTTCCATTTGTCCCCTTCTGACCTTTGTGCTTTTGTTTTTATATGTTTCACTTATACATGTATAAACCCCACACTGCATTGCTATTATTTCTACTTTAAATAGTTGCTAATCTTTTAAAGAGATATAGTAATATGAGGAAAAGGTATTATACTTAACCAAACAGTTACCATGCCTAGTGTCCTTTATTCCTTTGTGTAGATAGAAATTTCCATCTGCTATCATATTATCTCTGGTTGATGCACTTCTTTTAACGGTGCTTACAGAGCAGGTCTGCTGGTGATGAATTCTTTCTGCTTCTGTAGGTTGCAAAAAGTTATTTCACCTTTTTGTGTTGTTTTTTTGGTTTCTACATTTCTGACCATTTATTCTTAACATAAGTCAAGATTAAAATATATTTCTCACAGTTGTGTTATTACTAAGGCAAAATAAACTGGAAGTATGCATTCGAGGGGTTCACTCTTGTCTTTTTTATTGCAGTAAAATTCACCTAACATAAATTTCATTATTTTAAATTATACATTCAGTGGCTTTTGGTACATTTACAGTGTTGTACAACCATTACCACTGTCTAGCTACAGAAGATTTTCAGCACCCAGAAGGAAACCTTGTACCCATTAAGCAGTCATTCCCCATTCTCCCCTCCCTGTAGTCCCTGGCAACCACTAATGTGCTGTCTGTCTCTATGGATTTGCCTCTTCTGCATATTTCATATAAGTGGAATCTTGCAATATGTGACCTTTTGTGTCTGGCTTCTTTCACTTAGCATAATATTTTTAAGGTTCATTCATGTTGCATCATCTGTCAGTACTTAATTCCTTTTTATGACTGAATATTACTCCATTGTACAAATATATCACATTTTGCTTATCCATTCATCTGTTGATAGACATTTGAATTATTTCCATCTTTTGGCTATGTGAATAGTGCCTCTATGACCATTTGAGTACAAGCATATGTTTGACTACGTATTTTAGTTCTTTTGTGTATACAGCCAAGAGTGGAATCCTGGGTTCACCTTTGTTTTTGAAAGTCATTTTCACTGGGTAAGGAATTTGAGGTTGACTCTTTTTTTTCATCTTTTTGTTTTAGTACTTGAAAGATGTTGCTCCACTCTCCTAGTTTGCATTGTTTTTGCCAAGAAATATGCTGTCATCTTTATCTTTGTTCTTCTCTAAATAATGTGTCTTTATTCTCTAACAACTTTTAAAATTTTCTTTTTTTTTTTTTTTACAAGCTTTAAGCAATTTGATTATGATATGACTTGCTGTAGTTTTCTTCATCTTTCTTGTGCTTGGGTTTTGTCAGACTTCTTTTCTATGTGCAATCATCAAATTTGGAGGCCTTTCACCCATTATTTCTTCAAATATTTTTCTGTCCCACCTTCTCTCTTTCCTTTGGAGACTCCATTAGTCATATATTAGGCTGTTTGAAGTTGTCCTACTCCACAACAAATGATGTTCTGTTTACTTTTTTCAGTTTTTTTCTGCATTTCCTTTTGCATAATTTCCCTTACTAAGTCTCCAAGTCCACTAATCTTTTCTTCTCCAGTGTATATCTGCTGTTAGTCCAATCCAGGGTGTTTTTCATCTCAAATATTGTGGTTTTCATTTCTAGTTCAATTTGGATCTTTTTTGCATCTTCCAGGTCTCTACTTAACCTTTCAAACTTTATTTTCTTGAGCATATGAAATACAGTTTCAATAACTTTTGATAATCCTTGTCTACTAATTCTATTCCTGTTTCATTTCTTGATTGGTGTCACTTTAATTGATTTATCTCATTATGTATCATATTGTCCTGCTTCTTTGCATGCCAAATAATTTTTGACTGGCTATCAGACATTGTGAGTTTTGCCTTAGACCTAAGTGTTTTTGTGTTCCTGTAAGTTTTTGTAAGCTTTATCCTCAAACATGGTTAAGTTTCTTGGAAAAAGTTTGGTCCTTTCGAGTCTTGCTTTTAAGCTTTTGTAAGCAAAGAAGCATTCATCTTAAGGCTAATTTTTCCATCTCTGTGACCAAAGCCTTTTGAGTATTCTACCCAAGGTCCTATGAATTATTAGGTCTTCTACTTTGGCTGGTGGGAGTAGATACAATTCCTGGCCCAGGTGATCTTCAGAGATTGCTCCTTCTAATCTTTTCAGTGCTTCTATCTCAGTGTCTGTAGTTTCTTTACCTATATGCACTGTTCAGTGCCCAGATGATTACTCATGAGGGACTGTCTGTAAATTTTCAGAGTTCCTCTCTGTGCCACTCTCTTTTCTTCAGTATTCTGCCATATGAACTGTAGCCACCTTGGTTTCTACTTCTGGCAACAGATCTTTAACTCAGGGAGTTTGGCAGATTCTACCTTGATTCCCCATTCCTGAGCCACAGCCTGGAAGCACTCTCTGTGCAGTAAACTGGGACAGGCGTAGGGCTGGGCTCACCTTGTTTGTTTCCTGTGTCTGAGGGTTCACTGTCCTTCATTGCTTGATGTCCAGTATCCTCAGACTGTTGTTTCATTAGTTGGTCTAGTATAAAAAAGAGAAAAATAAATTAGCTTTCTTTTTTGTATGTAGGTGGATGCCACCTAATTCTCAAGAAACCACCAAGTTAGTTAAGAATGGAGTGTTCATGGAGGTTTGATAACAGTAGAAAATCTAAGTTAAATCATAAAGCATGCCACGTTACCACCACCAAGAATTGTCTGCCTCAGCTGCCTTGAACCCTAATGCTTGCTCTTTTTCTTTCCAGTCATTCAGTAAATATTTATCACACTACCACTATACTCAACCACTGATGAGCAAAATAGGCATGGTCTCGCCGTCTTAACATGTACAGCCTTGCTCACAAAGGCCTTGTCTTTTAGTAAAAGTACTTAGAGATTTGTCTGTTACAGCTAACTTTATTTCAGAAAACTTATCTAGAAAATGGGACATATACAATCTCAAGTGACCAAATGGCAAAGTTTAGTTGCCTGGGATTTTCTACCTAGGAGGCACTTAGTGGAATCCAGGTAATTTGTTAGAAAACTTTAAGTTGCTAGATTTCAAAGAGACTTTAAGATGCATGAGTAAAATAAAGTAGATCTGTATGTACTAACTTTAAAAGATGTTTCTACTATATTGATAATTTTTTTAAAAAAGTAAAGTTGCAGAATAATATGTATTATGTTTATTTTGGTTTAAATATGTATTTGTGTGTGTGTGTGTGTGTGTGTGTAGGGGATAGGATTGTGTTTCTGTTTAAGCATAGAGAAAATGAAGAAGTTTAGAAAATATACAACTGTCATGCCAAGGGCATACAAATACCACTAGTTATGTTTTATAAATATAAAATAAGCTTTATTGTGGTAAACGTATAGGCAAAGAATTAACAGAACATATACGATCCCCCAAGTTCTCTTCCCACAGAAAAGTGTGCTTAGGCCTGGCACAGATGGTCTGGATGTACTGCAGAAAGGGATCTGATAGAGGGACTTCACACCAAAACACTGTACACATTTAAATAGGAGGAGGATAGGAACATCTGGTTGACTATGTAACAATGGAAGAGGGAGCCTCTGGAGTTTATGGAGGTAGCTCATATTAGCCTGTTCCAGTAGGATAGGAAATGAGCCTCCAGGACCATCCATATTTGTCTCTCTAATATCAGTGGTTACTTCTGGGTTGGCAGTGGGGAAGTGAGGAATGACCAATTTTTACCTTATGGATTTTTGAATTGTTTGAATTTTTTGCAGCTCGCATGAGATTTTTTTTAAAGGCATAGATTTGGTGACCAACATAGTATTTAATTCACAATAGGTATAAAGCAAATGTTGATTCATTAAATAGATCATTGACCTAGCCCATCCACCAAACTTAGGTAGATTTATAAAGTTTATGAAAATAAGAGGCAAAATCCTATCTTTTGTACATATATCTATAAACAAAGATTACATTCCAGAAATATTCTTTGTACCCAAAATTTCATTGCGAGGAAATATATACATACACATACGTAGATACTCATACGTACATCCAGATATCTGTATGCTCATGATATATCCATGAAGATGTTTGGAATGATACATACCAAAAGAAATCATTAATGTTGGTTACTGTGGAGGAGATATTGAGGTTCTAGGATGGTTGGAAGAGATACTTTCAGTTTATGTTCCCTCGCTGTAGTTTGAATTACTTGCTGTGTGCATGTGTATTCGTTTCTTTCCTCCCTTTCTTCCTCACCTCCTTCCTTCCATTTCATTATCAACAGCAAGTATATTAAAGGAGTATGGAAGTGGTCCAAAATATCAGAGAAAGGATTTGCCGTAGGAAAAATTCAGAAGCATCTGAAAACATAACATAGGCATTTGAAAGCCTTGGACTTAGAAAAGGAAGCAGGAAAGGTGTCTAATGTGTGCTCAGGCAAGGAAAAAAGATGTGGCAGAAGGATGTGCTTGATGGGAATCTTTGTAATACTTGCCACTGTATATATACATACATACCAGTGACATTGGGATACATGATTTCCGCAAACATAGTAGAAGTAAGAATCTAGATGAGTAAAACACGCGCCTCTGTCCTTTTAGTTACCTGACTCTAACAACTGCTGGGAGTGTTCCACCAGCATCCCCAGTGAACCCAGTCTCTGGAAGGAGTCTATAGCATACACAACTCCTACAGCCCCACCTCATCATTTTAAAGGTGGAGACTCACATCCCAACCACAGCCCTAAAAGAACTAAGCTAGCCTTTCCCACCATGTTTCCAAGCCTCCATTGATGTGAAAAAATCTCCACTATTTTATGTACCTCTAAGGAGTGAGAGTAGAAGATGCTGCCAAGTAAACTATGATACAATGCTTTATTATCACTTTAAATTTTCTCTTAGTTTTAGACACACATTCTTTTAGACTTTAGGCATTATCATATATTACACAACTCACTTTTTGTACCTTTCTTCTAACTAACTTTGTTTTGGTGCCGAATCACCTTGTAATCTTTCTAAAGACATTTTAAGTGGCATTTAAACTCAACCTTTGATGAATTAGCCATATTCAGAACTCAATTGAAATCACAATATAAACAGCTAAGACCAAATGTGTTCATATGCAAACTTGGCTGACAACAATTATGAGATGCATCCATTTTCATAGAAAAGATGAAAAGTAGAATGAGTTATTGGATCCTTTTGCCTCCCAAAGTGTTTCCCTGAAAGTTTGTTGTTACTTAAAATTCCTTCATTAGAGAACATTGTTTTTATTTCACCATTAGAAATACAAGGCTTAAAATAGAAACAGTTAGTTGAGGTACTCCATTGCCTGAAACGTTTTAAATGTAGCAAATGAAGTTTATTAGTCCATCAAAAGTCCTTCTTCTAACCAGGACTGTCCTCCCTGCTGTAGATGGTGATTCCTATTTTAAAATGCCCGCTGCCTACCAGGCAATGTCTGCGTTCTCTAGCATGGCATTGAGGGCCAATTCGATTCTAACCAACTTCTCACCTTCATCTTCCCTTTCCTCCCTTTTTCTTGTGTGTCTTTGTGTGTCTTTACTGTTTCTGTGTGTACGTACGCACCCCTGCCTTTAGTCCACTTCTTTACTTTAAGGTAGTAGGGGAGAGGAATTCTTATCTCTTCACATTTTGTGCTACTCTGACATAATTTTTTTTCCTATCATTGAGAGGCAGTCGTGAATATTGGTTAAGTACACGATTCTGGAGCCAGACTCACTAGGTTAAAATCTCATTTCTGGTAATTACTTGCCGTGTAAACTTGGATAAGTTGTTTAACCTCTCTGTGCCTCAGTGTCCTCATTTGTAAAATATTTATTAAATTCCAAATATAATAAGTTTCATTGAAATATTTCTTGAGCAAATGAGTGGATTACTTTTTTAAAATAGTTTTTTAAAACAGATTATGTTTTGTAAAATTTAACAGGGAAAAAACAGGAAAGCAAAGCAAAAGGGGGAAAAATCGCTTTTAAAAACAGGCGAAGACAATCTGAAAAGGCTACATACTATGATTACAACTATACGACATCTGGAAAAGGTGAAACTATGGAGACAGTAAAATGAGCAGTGGTTGCCAGGAATTATGAGGGAGGGAAGGATGAATAGACAGAGCAAAAGGATTTATAGGGCAGACTATTCTGTATGATACTATAACAGTGGATACGTGTCATTATACATTTGTTAAAACCCATAGAAGGTACAACACCAAGAGTGACCCATCCTGTAAACTGGAGGCTTTGGGTGATAATGGTGTGTCAATGTACATTCATCAGTTGTTACAAATGGTGATGCTGGGGCAGGTCGTCGGGGGAGGGGGAGCTGAGAGTATGTGGGAACTCTCTGTACTTCCACTCAATTTTGCTGTGAACCTAAAAATACTCTAAAAAAAAAAAAAACAGACAAGAAAGAGAATGAAATCTGAGAACCACAGAGAAGAGACTGGAGAAAAGGAAGAGAAGGAGGGAGGAAGATGTCAGTGGCTCATTTTCTGTGAAGGTAATCATGGCCACCTTTTGTAACTTGTGCAGTTCAGCAGTCCTTGAAGCTAGTTTTGTCGGTGGCAGGAAAATAGCCCCTGGAACTTTGTCTAGAGAAAAATTAACTTCTTAACATAGGTAACAGAACTAACTTTTTTGTAACGTTAAAAAATTGGGGGGGGGGGGCCGGCCCCGTGGCCGAGTGGTTAAGTTTGCGCGCTCCGTTGTGGTGGCCCATGGTTTCGCTGGTTCAAATCCTGGGCGAGGACATGGCACTGCTCATCAGGCCAAGCTGAGGCGGCGTCCCACATGCCACAACTAGAAGGACCCTCAACTAAAATATACAGCTATGTACCGGGCGGCTTTGGGGAGAAAAAGGAAAAAAATTTTTTAAAAAAACAGAAAAAATTTTTTAAAAAATTGGGGCGAGACTTCGTTTTCTCTGTGTATGTGTGTATTTCACGTGGTGCTTCACCCCTTGTGAAATTAGTGTTCTCATACATTTTTTGAATGCACAAGATAAAATGTAACTGAATATAAGGGATAATTACATTATTGATACTTGATAAAGTTTCATGAAGAAGACTTAAGGTGAAGAGGATGTTGGAACAAACAATATTCATAGGTAATATTTGGCATAATCAAAACATAGTACCAGAAATTGCCTTTAACATGTATAAGTTATTAAGTATTGTCATTTTGTCTATTATTTTTTGAGGTTCTAATGTGGAATTACATAGAAATGAACATTTTTATTTTAATAACAATGAACTTATATTTATCTACCATATGAATGGCTGATTTGTTACATGGGCAAAACATTCACTTTCATTGTAGTAACATTTCTTTGTCTAACCTTGCCAAATGTTTAAACCAAGAAGTCTTTGTTATGGTTTATTCTGGAAAAAATTCAATTACATGGATCCAGGACAATATACCAGAATTTGTCCTTTAAGCCATGCTTTTATAGGTTCACATACCAGGTAATGTGAATGTATGTGTGTGTGTACCAAAGGCCAGCCACCACTAAAGTAAGGAAAAACAATGACTTATTTATAAATTGTATTCTGTTTACACATCAAACAAATAAGATAATTGTTTAAACTTTTTATCTTACTGATGTGCCTTGATAACTTATGAATGACGATAGATTTTTTCATCTAAGAGCTCTTACAAATTACACTGCAAATCCCACCCCCCCCCCACCCCTGCCCAATCAGCATTGCTATACAGTTGAACCACATTAAATGAATTTCTCAGGGGTAGCTTTGAGGGGAAAGAAATTTAAAACATTTGAACTTGAAAATTCCATTCTCTGACTCTAATCTCCTGTCTTTCCAGCTCTCCCGGTCTTTCCAGCTCTCCCAGTCCTTTCATTTCCACTAAACCTGCGCTTTATTTGGACTCATTATGAGTCCCAGACTCATAAACTGTTCGTATTTTTCCAATCTGTCAAGCCCCTCCTGCTGCCGCTTTTCTTCCTACCCAGCCTTGGGCCTTATCAACCCTCTGAGCACTACATTCACTAGCACTCTAGATTGCTTTGTTGCCAAATTCATCGCTACCTTTAGCATGGTATCTTACAATCTGGTAGTTACTCTTAAATATTTAATGGAAAGAAGGAGAGAGAGAATTTCTAGAAAATTCTTTGGTTTTGTGGCAATGTGCTAATAATTTCTTGTGGAAATCTATTACTTTTGCTGCTTGGAAGCATTACAGATTTTTTTTGTTGAACGTCACCCAGGCCGTCATTCCTATTGCCTAGTGTTTTTATTTTTATGTATCTATCCTGTTTTCCATTATCTTCATTGTAGGTCACTTCCACTCCCCAAAGCCATCAATTCCATCATCTGTATCTTTACCTTATTATAATTAGGTCATCTAAATTTATTTTCTTTGAGTCTCTCTCACCCAAGGATTTTTTAGTATCTTCACTTACTCTTTTTTTCCCCTTTTGGTCCCACCCAAAAAAATGAGTGTGTGTGTGTGTGTGTGTATTGACATAACTTTCAAAAGTTAACCGATTTTTGTACATAATTCCTTCTGCTCTCTTCCCCCATTAACTATTCAGCTACACCCTTCCTCAGTGATCACCAGTGACTTCCTAATTGTCAGTATTCTCTTCTCAGTCCCCTGATCTGTCTATAGCATATTATAAATATTAGAGATATTTTAGAAATTCTGCCTTCTCTTTGCTTTATGACACCTTTCTCTCTCAGGTGACTCTTTAGTCTTCCTAGCTAACGTCTTCATCTTCTTCCAACTCTGAAATGTAGGTGTCCCTCATGTGACTGCCCTTTGCTCTGTTCTTACACCTCAGTAGTGATTCTCAAATGTTAGTGAATATAAGAATCACCTAAGATTCTTGTTTAAAACATAGATTTCTAGATCCTACCCTCAGAGATTGTGGTTAAGTAGGTCTAGAATGAATCCCAGGAATCTGCATTTTTAACAAACTCTTCTTGTGACTTTAATAAAAGTGATGCGGGGTCACTCTGAAAAAAAATAATGACTCTACCGTTCTATCTACTCTAGTGACTTCAGCCATCACTTCCATGCTGATTACTTTAAAATATTTTAACATCCTACTCTCATGAATTTCTCCTTATTGTTTGGACTGTACTTTGAGAATCTCAGGACAAGAGCAGGGCTGATAATCAACTAGTATGCACTTGCTTTTGGTTATGAAAATAATAAAATATTTGAAAAACACTGGTAAACAACTATTGCCCTAAGCCCCAGAATATCATTCCACCACCACAATCCGGTCTGTCCTCGTCTCTTTCCTAAGATCCCCTGGACCTCCCTGCCATCCAGCAACAGAAGTAACACCTGGCACCACGGAATTTCTCTAGGACCCTGCTCCACTGTGAGGACTGGCATCCTAATTGGTTGACTTCTTTCATTAAATATTAGTCCTGTTAAAGATGATTATGTCATTAACCATATAGGGACACAGGCGAAGTTAGTTTTAGTGGGGAGGATGGTAAATTCAGGATATCAGATGGTTTATGTGCAGTACTGTTAAACCTACTAAAATAGTTGGATGGAATGGTCTGCAGCAAGTCCAAGATCACAAGAGCTGTGCTTTCCAAATTTGACAGATCATCAGAAGGCTCAACCCTAAGAAATTTTGATTCATTAGGACAGGGCTGGGGCCCAGAAATCACTGGATTTTTTAAATATTCCCCAGTGGTTCTGATGATTAGCTAGGTTAAAGAACTACTGGTTTAGATTGAGAACACAGAGAAGTAGTAACAAAGTAGTGCCCCATATTGAACCTCAAAAAGGCATTTCACATTCCGTGGCACAATCAAAAAGATTTGGCAAGGATATGTGGATTTTTCAGCACAAACTACCACCACTACTAGGAAGTATCACTTGTGTATGTTTTATACACAGAACGAAACTCAACATTAAATCCATTCAACAGAATACATTTTGTCCCTGGGAAAAAAAAGCTCAATTTCTAGGAGTTTCTTTGAAAAGAAACTCCACGAGAAAAAAATCCCACATCCCAATACAATGCAGTCACCTTTATATGTCTTTTAAATTTTAAGAGAAAATATATAATTTTAGGGTATCATCAAGAATAAGTTAAATATTTGAATTAAAATATATAATTATGTTTTAGTCAGGTGTTGCTTTTCTCTGAATCATTTGTACAGTTTATTGAAACAAAGGAGGAATAACAATTCTATAAAATGTTGTGTCATGGGTTTAGTTATGAGTCACTTATTACGTATGTGATTCCTGAGTCACTAATTACTAAGGCTTTCCTATAAGGAAAAGATTAACAATAAGCAAAGTGAGTGATTGTGAAACTTTTTGAATACTAATTATTATAGCTACAGAGAGACTTTTTTAAACCATATTAGAGAAATTAAATTCTGTTAAATTAACATTTATTTCAAAAATAGATATTAACCTCGCTTTTCACTGAAATGTACTTTTTTTTTTTAAAGATTTATTTGTTTCCTTTTTCTCCCCAAAGCACCCCGGTACATAGTTGTGTATTCTTCGCTGTGGGTTCTTCTAGTTGTGGCACGTGGGACGCTGCCTCAGCGTGGTTTGATGAGCAGTGCCATGTCCGCGCCCAGGACTCGAACCAACGAAACACTGGGCCGCCTGCAGCGGAGCACGAGAACTCAACCACTCTGCCACGGGGCCAGACCCCTGAGACGTACTTTTTTTGAGAAATTAAAATAAATTTTTGGGATTTAGAAGCTTACAAACAAGTTTATAAAGAAATATATCCTTAAAACTGGCAACACTATAGTAATTTTTGTTATCCAGAGAGGGAGGAGTTTATAGATTGTATATTAGAGAGACCTTTTGAAAGTAAAGCTTTTGACCCTTAATTTTGTTTATAGTACTAAAACCTAGTATATGTAATTTCTGTAATGAAAAAATCAAGCTAAAATAATTAAAGTAATGATTGCTATTCTATTTTTATGCAGTTGAAGTTAGATTTGATGTTTCATACGTAGCTCGATCTAGACTACAGCTAACTACAGTTTGGAAAGGTCCTTAGTCCTTCCCTGCAGTCTGCCCCCCACCCCTCAACTCTGCCACAGACTGTTCTGCGCTTTGAAACACAAAGCAACTTGTCAGTTCGGTTGATTCGGTTAGGGTCAGTTCTGTGAAAACAAAGTCAAGGCAATTGTTTGATTTAATTGACTAGTGAAACTGGTTAAACAGGTAAGTAGAATTTAGTTTTATTTTTGTCCAGCACATATTTGAATGTTCATAAAGTAACTTAGTAGCCTAATAAGATTCCGGTGACATTGTAGTAGATTTTAAAGAATGATAACCAAAGCAAGGAAAAAGAACACTAAAACCCAAACTATAGAAAATGTTCATGGTATTTTTTCCTGTTATAGCTCTGCTTTCACTATAATGAATTGTGTCCAAAAAAAAGTTGTCTTTTCTTTCACTATTCATTTCCTTTTCCTGAGGAATTTTTTCCTGGGCCATACTTAATATAACCATAGGAAATTTTCTAATGTAATTTAGATGAATAGCTTAAATAACTTCTACAAGTAGTCCTCAAACTGCAAGCAGATATTCTCTGATAGTTGGTCAGCCACCTCGTGGCTTCACTTTCTTCCTTACCCACCTGGACCTCATGGTTGATCATTCTTACAATAGTTGTTTCTGCCATTGATTCTTTCTGCCTTCCACTGTTGCCTTCCACTGTAGCCATCCTGCTGTTCTCTACGCCATCAGCTTCTGGGATACTGATCACTCATTATTTTTTGTGTTTGAACAGCAAACCAAAAAATTGGAGTGCTAAAATAAATGATACATTTAGATCTTAAAAAAAAAAAAAAATCTTGTAAATGTAGTTCATTTGAGAAAAAGTATAAATCATTTCTTGTCCCAGAAAAACAGCAAATCTTTAGCCTCTATTGAACTTGTCAGGGATTATGAAAGGAAAGAGAAAAAAAAAAATTAAACATGTAAAAGGCTAGAATTTTATTGTCAAAGAACATTTTAAGGTCATAAAGTAGGTGTTTTATAATATTTTTGTTCTGTGTAATAAGATGCTCCCTCCTCCACTCCCTCACTCTTATAATAGATATTCACCACTTTTATTGATTGTTCAGTTTTTGCATATGCAACTCTAGAATACCTGTTTTGAGAATTCTTTATGTACCAAAGTAGAGGCTGCTGACATTGACAGTGTTGTTTTTACTCCTATACTGACATATATTTTACGTTCGCTTAGGAAAAAAGAGCAAACAAACAAAAAAACTAAGATTGATTGGGTGTGTAAGTTGATAAAATCCCTTAGGAAAGAACTTTGGTCTTATATGTCAAGAGCATTACATAGTCGTACCCCTTAACCTTAGTGCATGTCCTATTCTAAAAAATTTAGCAAAGGAAACACTAATTTAAGGAAAAACATCTACAATGCAAAAAAAGTTTGTTGTAGCATTATTTTTACTAGTCAAAAATTGATAACATCCTAAATGTTTCTCACTGTAAGCAATGGAATTAAATTATGGCATATTGACTTACTAGACAGTTTTGTAGCCATTAAAAATATAAATTAAGGTACTCCAACAACTTGGAAAAATGATTATGATATAAGGTAAAGTAAAAAGGCATAATATAAAATTGTACATAGTGTACTAGCAATGAACAATCTAAAAGGAAATTAAGAAAACATTTATAATAGCATCAAAAAGGATAAAATACTTAGGAATAAATTTAATCAAACAGGAGAAAGACCTGTACACTGAAAACTACAAAACATTACTGAAAGAAATTAAGGAAGACCTAGTAAATGGAAAGACATCCTGTGTTCATGGATTAGAAGACAATGTTGTTAAGATGGCAATACTACCTAAAACGATTTACAGATTCAGTGCAATCCCTATCAAAGTCCCAATAGCATTTTTTTTTCCAGAAATAGAAAAACCCATTCTAAAATTTATGTGGAATTTCAAGGGACCCTGGATGGCCAAAACAATCCTGAAAAGGAAAAACACAGTTGAAGGACTCACGCTTTCAGATTTTAAAACTTACTACAGAGCTACAGTGATCAAAACAGTGTTCTGCTGACATAAGGGTAGACGTATAAGATTAATGGAATAAAATAAAGAGCCCAGAAATAAACCCTCATATATGTGGTCAATGGTTTTTCAACACAGTTGCCAAGACCATTCAATGGAGAAAGGTAGCCTTTTCGACAAATGATGCTGATAAAACTGTATATCTACATGTAAAAGATCAAAATTGGACCCTTACCTTACATAATATGCAAAAATTAAATCAAATGGATCAGAGACCTAAATTTCAGAGCCAGAGGTATAAACTGATAGAAGAAAACATAGGAGAAAAAATAGATCAAAATTAAAAACTTTTGTGGTCAAAGGATGTTAGCAAGAGAGTGAAAAAGCCCACAGAACGGGAGAAAATATTTGCTAATCATATATCTAATAAGAGTTTAATATCCTGAATATATAAAGAACTCCTAACCACTCAACAACCGAAAAACAGGCAACCTAATTAAAATAAGGGTAAAAGACTTGGATAGACATTTCTCCAAAGAGGATATACAAATGGCCAGTAGGCACATGAAATAACAGTGTTAGCAAGGATGTGGAGAAATTGGAACCAAGTACATCGCTGGTAGGAATGTAAAATGATGCAGCCACTGTGGAAACAGTTGGCAGTTGCTCAAAAAGTTAAATATAGAATTACCATATGACCCAGCAAATCCCCTCCACTCCTAGGTAGATACTCCAAGGAACTGAAAACAGAGACTCAAACAGGTATTTATATACCACTGTTCATAGCAGCATTAGTCACAATAGCCAAAAAGTAGAAATGACCCAAATGTCCATCAACAGATGAATGAATAAACAAAATATGCTAAAAATGTACAATGGAATATTATTCAGCCATAAAAAGGAATGAAGTTCTGCTACATGGTGCAACATGGATGAACCTTGAAAACATTACATTAAGTGAAATAATCAGACACAAAATGACAAATATTACATGATTCCACTTATATGAGCTGTCTAGAATAGGTAGACTCCTAGAGACAGATAGTAGAATAGAGGTTTCCAGGAGCTAGGGGTTGAGGGCAGTGTTTTTGCTTAATGGGTACAGAATTTCTGTTTGAGTTGATGAAAATGTTCTGGAAATAGATACTAGTGATGGTTACATAACATTGTGCATGTAGTTAATGCCACTGAATTTTACACTGTAAAGTGGTTAAAATAGTAAATTTTATGTTATTTACATTTTAACCACAGTTTTTTTTTTTGAGGAAGATTAGCCCTGAGCTAACTGCTGCCAATCCTCCTCTTTTTACTGAGGAAGACTGGCCCTGAGCTAACATCTGTGCCTATCTTCCTCTACTTTCTATGTGGGATGCCTACCACAGCATGGCTTGCCAAGTGGTGCCATGTCCACAGCTGGGATCCGAACCAGCGAACCCCAGGCCGCCAAAGCAGGACATGCGAACTTAACCACTGCACCACCAGGCCAGCCCCTAACCACAATTTTTTAAGCATTTGTTTATACATAGTGATTTAGACATAAATTATCTACTTTACAAATAAGGACCGAAGGAAATATGAAGACATGAAAAAATTACTAAATTATAATATGATTGTATTATTTTGAGTAGAAATGAAGCTCAAATAAAAGATTTTCATTTTTAGCTAATGGATATTCATTAAAAGATAAATTTTATGTCACATATCTTCTCAGACCAACAAATGGTAAGAAAATTTAGGTGTCCCATCCCCAAAATTGGTAACAGTATTTTGTTTAAAATTTTTCTTCTCTGTTTTAATGTTATTATTGTAAAGAATAATTATATTGATTAATAATTATAAAACTTCCAAGTTTACACAGGAAAGGCTTTTCAGAGTAATTCAGGTAAGTGAGAGTTGGTGTACTATATCTATGCTAGAGCCTTTTGAATAATTTTAGTTTCTTGTAAAATTTTCTAGATTTTAATGAAATCTGTTTTTCTTTAGCTTGACAGGGCCAATTCTCTGTTAAACCAGACTCAGCAGCCTTACAGATATCTCATTGAATCAGTACGCCAGAGAGATTCTAAGATTGATTCACAGAAGGAGTGTATTACACAACTTGAGAAAGATGTCAGGTAAACCATCTACAAATCTTTTATTTGAATAATAAAGGCATTGTAAACATAATACTACCATAGATAAATTCAGATTCTGAATTGTGAAGAAAAAGTTTAAATAATAGAGGTGATCTTAAATGTAATGAGTATTAAATTTCTCTTAGAAAAACTAGGCCATATCACGTTAGGTCTTCACGTTCTACTTTATGCAGAAGTCTTAGCCTAGAAATAACAATGCTACGCTTACTAACAGAGCGCTCCACCCACTATAGGGCACACAACAGCTATCCGGTCCTTGCTCCCCTAGAATTCTTCAGTGGGATGGGGATTGACCAAAGAGAGAGCAGGAATATAACCAGATGCCATTTATGGAGTCAAAATAACTTTTTAAACAGATAAAATGTACACATTTACTTACATTCATGTTGAGTTTGCCAAGGAATTTTTAGGCTTTTCTTCCCTTGACCCTGTACATGAAGTAACCTGTGAATTACCTAAATGTAAATAAATTCCTTTCACTTCCTTAAATTGAAATTGTTTCCTTAGATGACACGCTATCCAGAAGACTTGCTCCATTTAATAATGATTCAAATTCTTTACCTGTTCATCTATATAATTATTTTAGTCTTTTTAAATTGCAGTAAAATAATGATGCTATGCATAAAGAGGTTTTAACTTGCGGATGGTTGGTTAGTTGACTTAATTGTTACTAGGTTTTAAGGTTATTAGAATAAATTATTAAATTATTAACCAATTCATAAATGTGAAAGCAGAGGATTAGGTGGGAATGGAATTGTTAAATTAAAGAATTGGAAAACAAGAAGATAGTTACTAAATTCAAGTTTCCTAAGCTATATAACCAAAAATATAAAAACTGCTGGTAATTGACTCCAAAGTTTACTTGAGTGTTCTTTTTGATTAATCAGAGTAATTACCTTCTCCTCTCATTTCTAACCCACCAAAATAATTGGTCCAGAACTTTACTCCTGAACCTAATATTTTGATGATATAATAAAATAATTTTAAATCACATTTGTGCTTTAAATGTCAACATAAATAACAATTTATTTCTAGATTTATTTTGTTAAAAATTGTAATTAGAATATAGATAACCAGCATTAATAAATTGATTCAATGAATTAATTAAGCATTATATAGATAGCTATTGGGGCAATAGAAATTATGTCTTATCATTCACTGGGTACTTGGTTTTCTTAGGGAAATTGAGGAAAGAACCCCAAATGGAATTTTTTCTTCCTATATTACAGTATCTATTTTTGTTACATTTGAAGTTTTGTATGGAGTCTTGTTTTACCTTTGTAATCTTGGAGTGGGGCTATATAAAACGCCTGTGGAAAAGATTACGTCTTCCACAGTTACCTTCAAATAAATTTATTTGAATATTTATTTTACTAAGAATTAAGATAGCTGAAAATGTTTAATAGAAAAATAATAGCTAGCTGCAGGAGAAAATTATGCAAATGAACAAATTCAGCCCTAGAGAAATCAGGCAACTTGTCATCTAAGAACATACAGTTTTGTGGTAAGGCCCAAATTTGAATCCAGACCTGCCTTCTAATTCTACACTCTTAACCGTTATGTTATACTGCCTCCCTATGTTCTGTTCTGAATAAAGGATAATTTTTCATTAACATAATTAAGAAGAGGAGCAAAAAAAAAAAGTGTAAAATAGCAGTTAACAGTAGGACTTCAACGAGTTGATAATTGTTGAAGCTGGATATTGGATACAGGAGGGTTGGTTATGTTTTCTCTTTTCTTTTGAAATATTCCATAATAAAGTTTTTGTAAAAAAACAGATTTTACAAGGGAGTACAAGTTCTATAGATAGGTTGCATGGGTTCAAATCCTGCTCAGTACTTAGTTTTGAATTGGAACAAGTCTGTTAAACTCTCTAAACCTCCACTGTCCAATAGAACTCCCTGGAATGATGAAAATATTCCATATCTGCGCTGTCCGGGATGGTAGCCACATGTGGCTATTGAGCATCTGAAATATGCCTACTATTGCTGAGGAACTATATTTTTAATTTTATTTAAATTAATTTTAATTTTAATTTCCACTGATGGCTGACTAATGGCTATGGTATTGGATGGTATAGCCAGTTTTCTCAACTATGAAATGAGAGTGGTACTGACAGTACCTAATTCATATGGTTATTCTGGGGATTAAATGATATAATCTTTGTAATATATATAGCACCATATATATATTTGCTATATATATATATATATATTTGCTATTATTAGTATTTATCTTATATTTAACAAATTTTTATGTTGAAAATTATCTTAAAAATGAGAAATAACATTTCAAAATATGTTGAATTTTTACAAAAATTAGGGCTCCCTTAATAACAGCAGCAGTAAACATAAAAAGTATGCTAATTATGGAATTAACTACAAAAAATATTTTTTATGCTAAACATTTGAGTCCTTTAAAGCTGTCTGTTGTTTCTTAAATTTATTGCATAATATTTTAGTAGATTCAGAACTAATCTTTCACAGGAGATGAAATCTTGCTCTTAGTTGAAGCAACCACCTTCTAATGTGAAAAAATAAGGTGCTTTAAGTAGTTTAATTATGGCCTTTGAGATGCTGTAGATGTACCCTGAGACACGAATGAAAAGATGGGATGCCGTAAAAAACTGCCCAATTTGGCCCAGTGGCACAGCGGTTAAGTGCGCACATTCTGCTTTGCCAGCCTGGGTTTGCCGGTTTGGATCCCGGGTGCGGACATGGCACCACGTGGCAAGCCATGCTGTGGTAGGCATCCCACATAGAAAGTAGAGGAAGATGGGCACAGATGTTAGCTCAGGGCCAGTCTTCCTCAGTAAAAAGAGGAGGATTGGCAGCAGTTAGCTCAGGGCTAATCTTCCTAAAAACAAAAAAATACAAAAACAGCCCAATCAATAAGTCAGATACTGCAGGATAGAGCACAGGTCTATCTACCATCACCCCTCCTCTGAGCCGATGTCATTTCAAAGATAGTGCTATTGGGGCCGGCCCCATGGCCGAGTGCTTAAGTTCCCACACTCTGCTTTGGTGGCCCAGGGTTTCGCCAGTTCAGATCATGGGCAAGGACATGGCACCACTCATCAAGCCATGCTGAGGCGGTGTCTCACATGCCACAACTAGAAGGACCCACAACGAAAAATATACAACTATGTACCAGGGGGCTTTGGGGAGAAAAAGGAGAAATAAAATCTTAAAAAAAGAAACAAAGATCATGCAATTATCCTGGATTTTGAATGCACATCGGCCTGGTTTCTTTTCTCATGGTAAAGACATCTGTAAAATATAGATATTAAGGTGAACTTCAAGGGGTAGTTGTGAAAATGAAATGAAGTAACGTCAATAAAGCTTCTGGCACATGGGCAAAACTCAGTAAATACGATTTCCCTTCCTCTTGTCCTTAGTTAATTTGAAATTTAAACATTAGGTGACCCATCCAAAAAGATTACTAAGTGATTATATTATGTTCCTTGAGAATTCCTATTTCTCTTCACACTGGGTGTTGATTTTAATTGTAAAGAATATTTACATTAACTGGTTATTTTTAAAATGTTTCTCTAGCTTATAGAATAAAAGCTCTTTAAAGAATGAATACTTTTGGGGCCGGCCCGGTGGCATAG
The DNA here is from genome assembly GCF_021613505.1 of Equus quagga. NCBI lineage: Eukaryota > Metazoa > Chordata > Mammalia > Perissodactyla > Equidae > Equus > Equus quagga. Next base: position 35,984,865 of record NC_060272.1, on the reverse strand, counting down.
CAGTTAAGTGCGCACGTTCCACTTCAGCAGCCCAGGGTTTGCCGGTGTGGATCCTGGGTGCAGACATGCCACCGCTTGACAAGCCGTGCTATGGTGGTGTCCCACATATAAAGTAGAGGAAGATGGACACGGATGTTAGGTCAGGGCCAGCCTTCCTCAGCAAAAAGAGGAGGATTGGCGGCAGTTAGCTCAGGGCTAATCTTCCTCAAAAAAAGAAAAAATGAATACTTTTATCATTTTCTTAGAAAATAAAACAATGCCACTATACCACACCCACAACTTGCAGATTTAGCTATTTATACAATGCATTCAACATCTAGAAAGGTTAGAGTAAATATGCACTCAAATGAAATCACTATAAACATATTAAAAGCTGACGTTTGAGATATCACTATTAACTACTTTAAATTTCCCTATCATTAAAGTAATAATCCATTCTAAAAGTAGTGCTGTTAACTCTCCTCCACCGAGCCACGAGATAGTCTGCGTTATATAGTGTGATCTGTAGTTCAGAACTGAAGGAAGCATGGAAATAGAATAATTAGCATACATTTTCTTTCTCTGTTGTCAGTTCTCAGTTTATTCTTAACCAGTGGTTTAAGAAGGAAAGACAACTTCGCCTTGTAAGGCTAAGCCAGGGTATATTGATCCAGGAAGTTAAGGAACAATATATCAGGGATATGTTTTCATATAGCAGGTGAAACAGAGCCATAAACATGAATTTCTGAGTAATAATTAACAGTGAATTGAACAATTATGGGTGTAATATACCGTTCATGATAGATGTGCTTATGAGGAGATTTGTTTTGTAGTTACTTTATGAGTCACGCATAGAAGCTTTGTATTTGTAAAGGGAAGTTTCCACTGTTATGAAATGTGTCTTAAGGAGACTAAACTTCTATTGAGTAATTACGTATGTACTGGAAGAACACAGAGTATAAAAATCATCATATTCAGTTTTAGAGACCCACATGGTGCTCTCCCTTGGCATTTAAGAGTATATTATAGAGAAGTCTAAGACTGAAAATATGTACCGAAGTATTGTCTGTGGAGTCCGTACTGTTGGTAAGAAACCAAATCTTTAAGATAGAACAGAATTGCTCTGTAAAACCTGCTTATCCACCCCATCTTTTATTCCATGTTATATGGTTATTTTTGCTACTTAAATATGGAATATTTACTTTACTCTGGAAAAAAATTAAACACTACATATAAAGCATTACTAACAAATGTTAATTACATCAACATTCCATTCCTGTTACACTACATTTTATTTAATGGGCCTGTTGGTATTTGAGAGGATGTGGGTATATGTATACATGTATGTACTGTGAGTTTCTTTACATACTGTGTATACGTGTGTATATGTGTATAAACAGTAACACAGATCTGTTCCTTAAAAATTCCTATTCCTATTTACTGGATGTTTATTTTAATTTTGAAAAGTATTTTATCTTCAAAATGATTCTAGCTAAAGGTAGATTAGAATCTACGATTACAGAATCATCTGGTCTTTACCATGCTTTAGGGGTCTCTGACAGAGCATGGCACTCAGTTTCTTTTATATCATTTAGTTCTTTTCAACTCTGTGGCTCAGTAAGATTTCTGACGCCTAACTCCAAAAGTCAACTTATTTTTCTGCTAAACTACTTGCCTCTATTGGCATTTAATTACTGTTTTCCTGTGATACCTGTTTTTCATCTAAATTAGTCATACTATATAGCATTTATGTAGAGTTATATGTATTCAGTGCTTTATATAATCGTTCATTAGATAATTCACATATCCATTTGACATACCTGATTGTTATTTTCCACTTTTACAGATGTGAAAACGGAGGTTTAGTGGGGTAGTGTGTGTTATACTTTGTACCACACAGTTGAGTCAGTGACACAGTTGGAAACAGAAGTCAGAATTGCATCTAGTCTTTCTTCTCAGAGGACAAACTATGATGCTTCCTTGGGGAAATTCTCAATACCAGGAAAGAGGAGAATGTGAGCTTTTTCCTCTTACGTCCTTGGAATTACCAGTTCTTCCAGAATACCTACTACTATTCCTTGAATTTTAAAAAACTTCTGCCTTTTATTTATATTTTATATATATTTATATATTTTTTATTTATTTTATATTTTAAAATTTGATGGCTTTCCATTTTCTTAAAGTAAAACTTAAAACATCTTACCTATTCCGCAGAATAATTCTCATTAATTTTACCATCACAGATTTTGTTTTGACATTTAAGGAATCATGTTGCTTCAGTTCATTGTTGCTTTTCTTAATTCTTGTTGTAGTACTGGCTAAGTAGATTCCTTTCAGGGGCTTTCAAAGAATATTTCATTTAATGGTTCTAATTAATTTTTATATGGTGAATAATAAAACTCCAGACAGTGTAAGACAAGCCTCAAATATTTATCTTTTAAAATATTAATATGTCCTAACAGTTAGGCTTCTCACCCTGTCCTATCAAAAAATAGGTCATATAGGTGAAATTCACAATGCAGACTTAGAAATTGAAGAGTGAGCTAAGCATTTGGAGACAAAAATTATTTTCTCAGTTTACCACAGACTAAATATCTGATTCATTTCTCTAACTCAATTATATACTTGGTAATTTATTATGTGGTAAATTATATTATACTACTTTCATTTTAAGGATAAATGTTTTAATTTGACTTCCTGTGTCTTAGGTTTTAATATTTTGCCATACATACTTCTACCTTTTATTTAAGTTCCGCTTCATCTTTTTACATTTGAGGAGTAAACAGTCAGCTTTAAAACACTAATTTTATGTCCCCACTAGGCAGGAAAGTATTCTCAGAAAGCATCTCAGTTGCACTGTCAAATGATTATTAAAAGAAAAAGTCTCCTTACAAAATATCTAGGCCATTGGGTAAATCAAACATTGCAATGGCTGGTCTGATATCTTTATGGACTATAAATTTAATTTATCTTTAATTCATATCATCAGATTTGTCTTTAGTCTTTTACTATTTACTATTTATTCATTAGAATTACAACAATATGATGACTTTTAAAACTTGGGGGTTCTTTTTTTTTCAGCAATTTAAATAAAGAAAAATCAGCTTTACTACAGATGAAGAATCAAATGGCATTAGATTTAGAACAACTTCTAAATCATCGTGAGGTACTCTCTCCATTTTATCATAATTTTTACCACTTTAAGCTTTTTCAGAGTCCGTGTTGGGTTAAGATTACTGAATCTTGGTTGTCTTTGTTTATTATTGACTTCTCACATTTGCATCTTGCTGTGATCTGTCTCTTTATATTCAACTTATGATACACTTTATTCTTTATTAATTAATTTAACCTTTATTCTTTGTGTTAATTCTTATTCCTGGAATGCCCCTTCTTGTTGACCCTTGATTGCCTTGTTCATCTCTCTGTCATTGAATTTCCATATTATTTAGTAATTATTTGTTTTATCTCTGTCTCCCACTAGACAGTAAATTTCTTTAGTGTACCTCTGTCTTATTCATCATGTGCCCATGCCTAGTGTGCAATATTTGTATTGAACTTTAAAGTTCATAAAGTGCTTTTTTGTTTGTTTCTCACCAAAAATCTTTTACAATTAATATAATCCCCATTTTATAAAAGGAGAAATCAGTTTTAAATGGCTTACCCAAAGCCAGTTAGTAACTAAGAGATAACTCTAGTTTTTTTCTTGTTTTTTAAGTCAAATTCATTGAAGTACAATATACATACAGTAAAATTCACCCTTTTTAGCGTACATTTCTATGATTTTTAACTAACACATAGAGTTGTGTAACCATCACCACATTGATACATGAAATGGTTTCATCACCCAAAAAAATTCCCTCATGTCTCCTTTGTATTGACCATTTTCCCCCCAACTCAAGTCCTAGCAACCACTGGTCTGTTTTTCTATCTCTGTAGTTTCGCCTTTTCCAACAAAAGACATTATCCTTTTCCAGAATGTCATATAAGTGGAATTATCAGTATTAGTCTTTTCAGTCTGACTTTTTTTACTAACCATAAAAAAGATTCATCATGTTGTTGCGAATATTACTTATTCCTTTTTGTTGCTGAGTTATATTCCATTGTATGGATGTCCCAGAGTTTGTTAATCCATTCACCAGTTGATGGAATTTGAGTTGTTCCCATTTGGGGCGTCTATATAACTAAAGCTACTGTAAACTATTGTGTATGTGTTTTTGTGTAAATATGTTTCCTTTTCTCTTGGTAAATACTCAAGAGCAGGATTGGTGGATCCTATGGAAAGTGTAAGTTTAACTGTATAAAAAACTGTCAAACTACTTTCCAAAGTGACTGTACCTTGTCCATTCCCAGCAGCAATGGATGAGTCCCAGTACTCTACATCCTCACCAGCAGTTGGTATTGGGAAGCATACCTTTTTAATCCAATGCATTTTTTCCGCTTGAACAGTTACTGCCTTGTCTTAGTCATAAGCCATGTTTTTAAAATTTTATTATGCTAGCAGAAGAAGAAATGCTCAAAACAGATCATTAGTTTATGAGTATCCTGAAGACATTGTTTCCTAGGAAAGATATACTAGGTATTTGGGGAGAAATTATCGGAAGGACATTATTGAGAGAGAGAGACTGGGGAATATTACTGGAAACAATTCAAAGGTTCATTTCCTAGAAATGGTGTCAAGGGAATTGGAGGGTTGTCTCTGTCTTAGAAATGGCCTTTGGAGTGAGTTCTTTTAAAGGTGTTTTATATGGTAGCTGAAAGGGATAAGAAGGTGTCCCTGGACTAAATTTTAGAGATGGCTTGTAGGTAGATGAGTAGATTTAACAACAGGTTTCAGACTAGGAAAAGCTTCTCTGAAGGTATTTATTCTTTTTTCTGACTTCCAAAGTTTCAGGCCTTATCTACTATCACTTATGTCCTAGGATTCTGCCTTCAAATAATTGTTTCTTCATTGTGGAAGCCTGATTCATTCACTATGTGGATTTTCACAAATGTTTTTGAGATTACTATTTAAGAAATAGTAGCTACAGATGTCCATTCAGTCATACCAACTTCTTTTTTTTTCATAAGACTGCATAACAAGTATTTTTTCAGAATGGCTGTTCTCATTTGATTTTAGAGGATTATACTAGACTCTGAAAAATCTGTGAGCGACTTTGTATATTTTGTACATCACACTTCAAATCACATTATTCATGAGTCCAAATAAAACCCAAAGGTTTTGCTTAGTGGGTTAAGAATTGAGTAGATTTAGAAGAAAGCATGTTTAAACAGGAAAATTAAATACTAGCAAGATGAAGCTACTGCATAGTGTAAGTGAAATTCACATGGATGCATATCTAATTAAATAATTTTCAGTTAATTTTTATGCATTTGGTAATCTTTCTTCATTTTGGCAATTATATTTTAATAATCCAATATTGTGACTTAATACCAAACTTCTAAAGAAAAGTAGCTTTTCTTCTTTTCAAAGCAAAGTAAAAATTAAAGTTTAGTAAAACAAATCTCATGCAAGTTTTTAATCGTTTTCTAAGAAACAGGTTTTTTTTGGTTTTGTTGGTTTTTTTTTTCTTTTGCAAGGAAGGATTCACCCTTAGCTAACATCTGTTGCCAATCTTCTTTTTCTTTTCCTCCCCAAAGCCTCTGTGTGTGATTGTATATCCTAGTTGTAAATCCTTCTAGTTCTCCTATGTGAGCTGCCACCACAGCATGGCAACTGTCAGATAGGTGGTTGGTTCCACAACCAGGAAGTGAACCCAGGCTGCTGAAGTATTGAGAATGCTGAACTTTAACCACTAGGCCATCACGGCTGGCTCATAAGAAACAGTTTAATCTCCACTTGCATAGAGTGTGCAGATGTAAAAACAAGTACAAACTGCTTATATGGAAAGAGAGCAGCTGGTGACCCACAGAAATGCTTGACCGTGCACTTAAACACTTACCTGATGAAACACAGAGTCTTCAGGATTGATTTATTCATTTTATGGCTTTGAGGGTCAAGTGCTCAGAATAGCCAATAGATTACAGATGGATAAGAATAACTGTGATGATAAGAATGACTGTGATGAATATAATTTTTTGGAAGTAAAAATCAGGACTGAGACTAAGGTGAGGCCAGCAAAGCACCTAGGACACTGGCTGGGAAAATGGTCTAATATGAGTCACTGCTGTAATCAGCTAAATTTTCTCAGTTTAAATTAATGACTCATAGAAGGAGATCTGATCGGTGGTTACCAGGGAAAAGGGGGGGTGGGGGGAGGGTACGGAGGGGGAAGTGGTGTACCCACAACATGACTAACAAAAATGTACAACTGAAATTTCACAAGCTTGTAATCCATCATAACATTAATAAAAAAAAAAAAAAATAATTAATGACTCATAAAGAGATCAAATGAACATTTTAAAGTTTTTCTTTTTTTTTTTTTGCACTGGACAACTCTAGCTCTAACTTTTTAAGCAACGTCACTTAGTTCTGATAAGACTGTATATGGTCATGTAATATGAAATGAGAACACCAACTCATTTAAATAGGTATCAAATATGTGTTGAAGGAGAAAAGAATACAAGTGTGACAATTCTAGGACATTTGGGGCGTGGCCATGAGGGGTTTTCATTTTCTATATTAGTGTTAGCTCAAAATTATTAGCTTAAAAGTAACTCCTCTCGTGTGAAGAGTTCAATTGTGGTCTAAAGATTTCTAGAAATGATAAAATCAATATTGGACTCTTATATCCTGTAAATTTTTAGCATTTATACATTCAAAAAGTGGTTGTGTGTATTTGGAATTATGAGTAGTGTATTAGGTAATTTTTATTCTCAACTTTTCTTTACAGAAAATGTATTAATATAATAATAAAAAATATTAAAATGCGAAGAGAGGGGGAGTATGGAGAAAAACAGCATTTTTTAGGTTGCCTTTTCAGACTAGAAAGCTCAGCTGGGATGGGTAAATATATTAGGTTAAAGGATCTGCACAATAAATATTAACTAAAAGATATGATCATAAATTGAATTGAGATCTCTTACCTGTCCACACCTCTCCATTCTAATTCTCCAAATTCTGTCCCTGTATTCAGTGAAACATTCATAAAACAGACTGAGACGGAGGGGGCAAAATATCTCTCCTCACAACGTTCCTTCCATTAAGGTACAATTTAAGGTCACGCTCTGCGCCGTTATGGAGGATCAAAACAGAATCTAGTGTCATCTCTTTTTGTTTTGTGAAACTATTTAAGGCAATCTAAGTGCTTCCATTTATATTACATAATTCAGTCTTTACTATAGTCTACTGAGATGAATATCATTGTCCCACTTTTACAGATGAAGCGAATGCTGATAAGAGGTAAGTAACTGAGCCATGATTACATACTTACTGTCAAGAGTAAAAGTAAACGCTTTTTTCTTTTCCTGAAACAAAAGCTTACGATCTTTCTCCTTATCCCATTTAAACAAAATTCTCATGATGAATTTTGCTTGCAATAGTTCCAGGAAAATTTTTGCCTCTGTACATCAAGTTATATCCTTCTTTCTTTTTTTTTTAAAGATTTTATTTTTCCTTTTTCTCCCAAAGCCCGCCAGTACATAGTTGTGTATTTTTCGTTGTGGGTCCTTCTAGTTGTGGCAAGCGGGATGCTGCCTCAGTGTGGCTTAATGAACAGTGCTCTGTCCGCACCCAGGATTCAAACTGGTGAAACCCTGGGCTGCCGGAGCAGAGCGCGAAAACTTAACCACTCAGCCATGGGGCCGGCCCCTATATCCTTCTTTCTTTTTGTGAGAAAGTGAAAACTATGTAATTTAATGTGTTTCCTTTTTGTCTTAGTTGCCAGAAAACTCAGGGCTGAATATCTTATCCAGGTGTTATAATCTCTCTTTTTTTCTCTCTTTCGCTATTGATGCCTCAGAATAACTTTGTTTTCTTAAAGTGGGTTGTAATCTTTCTTACCCTTAAATGTCTTCACTACACTAAGACCTCTTAGCTGTAAAAATATGAAGAACATAAACCTTAAATAATTAGGTAAAAAGAAGGTAAAGGAAAAGATCAACTGATAGGATCTCACTCTTAGACAACAGTAACAAGGCTTCAAATTAAACAAGTTTGAGTATAAGAAAAGTGATTCCATAGAATGGCTTGTTTCTTGTCAAGCGTACCTCTCAGGAGTCTTCTTAAATGACCTTCATTTTTCATCCTTTTTTTTTTTTTGAGAAAGATTAGCCCTGAGCTAACTACTGCCAGTCCTCCCTTTTTGCTGAGGAAGACTGGCCCTGAGCTAACATCCGTGCCCATCTTCCTCTACTTTCTATGTGGGACGCCTACCACAGCATGGCTTGCCAAGTGGTGCCATGTCTGCACCCGGGATCTGAACCAGCAAACCCCGGGCCGCCAAGAAGCAGAACGTGTGAACTTAACCACTGTGCCACCGGGCCGGCCCCTCATCCATTTTTATTCATTCATATTTGCCTTAGTAAAACAAGATTTGCTGATCAACTTTGGAAGTTCTCATTCTGCTTTTCTTTGTACGTATATCATCATGTGTCCATATAATATAAACTTTCAGGAGTAGGAAAAGCACTTTAATCAGCCAAATGTTTAACAGAATACTGAATATAATTTTAAGAAACTGATATGAAAGCCTTTTTCTCATTTCTTTTGCAGCTATATTAAGCTCAGTGGTAAGAGCTCCACTTAGGAAGCTATTCCAGTATTCAGTGAGCAATAGTGGTGTCTTGAGCTAGACTGGTGATGATGTGTCCAACAAAAATGAACTAATTTGAATGCTATTTAGAAAGCAGAATCATGGGGCTCGGTGATTGATTGGATTCAGGGAACAATGAAGAGAGGAAGAATGAGAATTGATGCCCAGGGTTTGGCTTGTATCCTGGGTTTATGGTGATGCTACAGAGAACACAGGAGGAGTAGGTTTGGGGAAGAAAAGCTTAAGAATATAACTAAGTATATATCCAGAAGAGAGTTAAAAATGTAAGTTCTGGAGCCCAAGAAAGAGAACTTGTCTAGAGGTAGAAATTTGAGAGTCACAGCATAAAGATGGTGCTAGGCATGAAAATTAATTAAATGAACTAGTAAGAGTATGTCGAGTGAGAACAGAAAAAGGCCTAGGACAGAATCTTGAAGAGCATCAACGTTTAAGGGATGGGCAGAGGAAAAAGACTTACACAGAGAAGAGTGAGGAGTGACCAGGGAGATGGCAGGAACCTCAGGAAGAGAATAGAGTCAGTGAAGCCCAGAAAGAGGCGTTCAGAAGGGAGGAAGTTGTCAGCAGTGGCCTAGGCTGTCAAGGGGCAAGGTCAGACAAAGGTAAAAATGACAGTGTCATTTGGATTTAGCGAGATGCTAAAGCAGTTTCAGTGGAGCTAAAAGTTAGACTGCAGTGAATTGATGAGCGAGGAGAAGCTGAAAAGTGGTCATAGGAAAAATAGAAAACCCTTAAGATATTTATATAAGAGAATATAGGATGGGGCCGAGTGGTTAAGTTCGCGCGCTCCGCTTCAGCAGCCCAGGGTTTTGCTGGTTTGGATCCTGGGCGCAGCCCTGGCCCCGCTCATCAGGCCATGCTGAGGCGGCATCCCACATGCCACAACTAGAAGTACCCACGACTAAAATTTACAACTAAGTTCTAGGTGGATTTGGGGAGAAAAAGCAGGAAAAAAAAAAAAAAGATTGGCAACAATTGTTAGCTGAGGTGCCAATCTTTAAAAAAAAATTTTTTTTAATTAAATAGATAAATAAAAGAGAGAGAATATAGGATGATCAGGGAGAGGGTATGAGATCAAGGGCCTTTACCACTGAAAGTTACCGAGTATCCAGCTTAAATGGTGATGAGAAGGATCCAAATAGAGAGAGACACTGAAAGTACAAAAGAGAGAGAATAATCAGTTGAGCCACAGTGTTGGGGAAGGAGGAGATCCAGAGCAAAGTGATGGGATTTAACTTTAGACAACAGGGGCACCTTTTCCATTTTATAGAAAGAAAGATTATGTTAAGATAAAAGTAAGTTTGTAGGTTTCGTGTAAGAATTTAGGCAGTTCCCATCTAATGGCAGTTCTCTAATGGCAAGAGACATGAGAGGGTCGGAGTTTTGAGGAAAATAGTATTTTGAAATGGCCACTTACTAAATGAGCGATTTATATTACAGAAACATAAAATAATTGTCAAGCCGAAATGTCGTATATTTAGAGTAGTGCCATTCTGTGTAATTTTCCTCTAGTAGCACTCAGCATGCTAGGTGTACACATGGAGAAATGGACAGCTGGATTGACCCAGAATTACAGTCTAACTTCTACTGTATATGCATATATACATGTTCAGCTCTCTCATTAAACTGTAAGGCTGGAGTTACCTTTGTATTCCTTACATCACCAACATTTTGAAGTAACTATGGAAAAAGTCAGCAGTCGGACAAGATAAGTTCGTATCACAGCTCTCCTACTTAATAGCTATGGTTTCTTGGGACAGTAATTTAACCCCTCTAAACTCAATTTCCTCATTTATAAATAAAGGTAATATCTACTTTACAGAGTTGTACGAAAATTAATGTAGTAAAAAATTCCTGGCATGTAACAGTAGCTCAATGAATGTAATTCTCTTCGCTCTTTCCCTTCCATTTGAAGGGTCAGTTCAAATGTTTTCTATTCTTTGAAGCCCTCCCTAATTCGACAAAGAAAAACTTACTCTTTTTTCTACTTCTTTCCCAGAACTTTTAAAATATTTCTACTAACGTGTTATAATTATTCATGTGTCTTGCCCAATAGAGTGCCTAGTTGTTCTTTATATATAGCCTTTAGCACAGTATTTAGCATGTAATAAGTACTCCATTGAATCTTTATTAAACTAATTATGGTCCTTTCCAGACTTTAATAATAATTACACTAGAGGCTGTCAAATAGAGTAGTCAAAAAGAAAGCTTTAGAAACTAACCTTTAAAATATCTTCATCCCTTTCTCTCAGAAAACAAAATTCACTCTGATAACTGATACCATTTTAACTAAAAAAGCACAGAAGCTCTCTTACACCCAAGAACAATTTCAGAGAACTACCTGAAAGTAGCCAATAGAAAGTCATATCTGAAAAGTTCGTCTAGAATAGAGCTACTCCTAAAACCCTGGACATGGTGGCTGTAGCCACAGCAACCTCTAGGGGTATTAAGCCTCTAAGGAATGATATATATTTGTGGAATAAAAGATATCTGTTTCTAAGAGCTGGCATTCTTCTACCCTTTCACTCAGTGCTTCTGGCAGTAATCTCTCTCAGGGTCCACAGGCATTTCAGTTAGTATTTAACCAGAATTAACCACCCACTTCTTACTGAGTACCTAAAATGTGCAAAGCCCCACACTTGCCTAAATGTTGGACTAACTCCCATTATCCCAGATAACTTGCGTCTTACTAGAGTGTATGTCACTTAACAAAAAGAAAACAAAACCTGCAGTTAGCCAGGTTTCTTAAAAGTGAAGTCACAGTATAATTATCATTCTTTTGTGGTAGGTTTATGTTCCAAGATTCTAACTTGTATGTTCTTTGTGATTTCTCGGAAAGTTTCAGGGACATTTCAGCATCACAAGTGCCCCTTAGGCAATCCACTTCATAAAGGGTTCAAACAAATTACATATTTCTATATGTGTGTCATTCTTTTTGGTTCATACTTAAGTGTTTTGAAATTTTCTTAAGAATACCTTTTTACATGATTTTTTTATACACCGGTGTAGTTAAATTTCATAGTCACCATGACTGAAAAAACCCAGAAAACAAAAAAACCACTGAATAGTAAGTTAATTTTTCTTTAAATGAAAATATAATTTTTTCTCAGATTAATGCATTTCTCATCATAGTGGTGCTCTTCAAGTTAAAATTTGTTTTTGATTTGCTGGATGTAAATGAGTATTGTAAAGAAAGACAATTATTATGGTAACAACCTTAAACATACGTACAGTAAAAGTCGTATTTTCCCTATAAAGTTTTAGAATAGTTATTTTTTCCGTATAAGGGTGTGTGAATTCAGGTGTGAAGAAATTCAGGGACTAAAATATTGCAAAAAATATTCATTGCAAATGAATTTACACATACTTTAAGTATGCCAGAACCAAACCTATTGTAGAACAGGAATAATAATAATATCTTGGGTTTTTATAACTTCTTTCTTAACCAAAATGTTTAAGATATTTAGAGATCAATTATGTTATACTACCATACATAGGAATCAGTTGTAGATTGCTTTCAACCGGGTATATCTGGCAGTAAGGAATCAGAGAAAGGAAAAGTTTTAAATTATCTCCCCATACTGAGAGACGTGGCCTTTTGCTTATGCCATCTAGAATTTGAGGGCATTAAGTTTTTCCTCAAAATAGGTACTTTTCAGTTAATAAGAGAATGTTTAATATTTATATATGACTTTTTAGTTCTTCTTATATTCATTTATTTCACTTAAGCTTCACAAGAGCCCGTGATGGTCTTATACCCATTTCACAGAAGCAGCAGCTAAATCTCAGTGGTCCATTCTGGTGAATATTAACTCTCCTCAATTTTGAGTTGCATAAAAGGCAGCTGAATTTCTTTTAGATTGTACTTTATGAACCTCTATGTTTATGGGGACTTATGCAGAACTTAGTAGAACTAAGTCGAATTATTTTGATTTGATTTTCATAAGTATTTTGTCTTCTTCTTTAATCTTTTCATCCTCTTTAAAATTACAAATATCTTTGTTGTACCCTACAAGTAAAACTCTGTCTTGTATGAAGCAATATAATATCTCATCATAAAAATATTTTGTCTGTGTGTATGCCCCTTTAACTTTTTTCGCATCATATTTTTACATCTGTTATGTATCCTAGAGACTTGTCATTTTCTAGTTTGTTTTTTTAAGAATGAAATGTGTGTTTTTCCCACCTTTTAGAAGTTTGGTATGTTTTCTTTTAAATAGTAGGTACACCTCTCTGACCTCTTTTTTATCAGTAAGGAACAAGTAAATGACCTCTTGCTATCATTTCTAGCCCTGTGTTTTTATGACTCTCAGAATTATTGCAGTTTATAAGAAGCCAAACAATTCTAGGGCATAGGGAGACACACAAAACAAACTGCCAAGCTATAAAATAAGCCTCTGGGAATGTGTGGTGGCCAGGAGAGAATATTAACAATATGAGAGAATAGTGTTCATAATTCTGTTAGATACCATATTGGCAGTATTTTGATATAAATTTAGGAAGTCACTGATCACATATCGAGGAGCTAACACTGAGAGAAGGCTTGGAATACAACAGGGAGAAAGTATAGGCACTGGAATGAGGCACACTCTAGACACCAGTGCTCAAAATGGAGGATGGAGCTTAGACTCTGAAGTTGATGATGGAAATCAGCAAGGATATGCACCAAAACCTATCAGATTTTACTGAAATAATAAAGGCCAGAAGCTAGACAGCAGCTAGATGAATACTGTTATAGAAGGGAAAGCTAGGCACCAAGAGGACATGAATACCAGAAAACAAAGCAGTCAGAAGTCCACAGTACTACTCAGTAATCAGATGAGCTAAAAGGTCTGCGCAGACCAATCAGAAGAGAATCAAGTTGCCCACGCTTCTTTTTTTTTAAGGCCAAATCTGTGTAATATCTTATTTATTTTTTTTGAGGAAGATTAGCCCTGAGCTAACACCTGCTGCCAATCCTCCTCTTTTTGCTGAGGAGGACTGACCCTGAGCTAACATCCTTGCCCATCTTCCTCTACTTTCTATGTGGGACGCCTACCACAGCATGGCTTGCCAAGCGGTGCCATGTCCGCACCCGAGATCCAAACTGACGAACCCCGGGCCGCCAAAGCGGAACGTGCGAACTTAACCACTGCGCCACCAGGCTGACCCCTGCCCACACTTCCAAGTCAACAATGGCAGTAGATTTCAACTGAGGCCTGCTTCAGTGTCTTAATACTAACTTCCTCAACCTGGGTCACTGTTGAGAATGGCCTCAAGGTTGTATTCAAGTTCAGGGAAGAATGTTCCTGGTGATCAGTTATGTCCCCTAGGCTGTGACAGCACAGTTGTCTCTCAATTATGTAAACACTTGAACTCTCACTAAGCTTTCAGCTGTAGATAAGATATGGCTCCAAAAATGTTTATGTCATCTTAAATATGCCTTAAATAAGGAGTAGATAGGCCTCATTCTGCTCTCCTTTTGCCAGGACTTCTTTCTTTATCCTGTTCTAGGCCCATAACTTCCGATACCAGGAGGTCATCTGAGGAAAACAATCAGGATTTTGAAAGAATTATTTTTCGTCATATGAGAGAGATGAATGAACTTGGGGTTGTTTAGAGAAGAAAAGACTTAGAGAGATATAAGAAATTCAGATCAGTCCTGTGAAAGAGGCGGTGGGAGACTTGTTTACACGTCTGCGAAGACTGAAATTCAAACCTAAGGGCAGACATCATAAGGAGAGGCACTTTTGTTTGGTTTTGGGTTTTTTGTTGTTATTATTATTGTTTTGTTTTATTTTGTATGAAGGATGGGTTAAATAACTTGAAGATCCCATCCAAACCTGGGTTTGTGGATGTGTCAAAGGCCTTGATAGAAAGCATCTGCATTATTGTGTAAATAATGACAACTTTGAACCCAGAAAGTCCTGCATTTGAATCCTAGTTTCACTTATTAGTGGCTAATGAACTTCCCTAAATTCCTTAAAACCTCTAAGCCTCAGTTTCCTCAACTTCAAAACTGAAGCTATACTCACCTCTTGGTATTTGGGAGAGGATTAAATTATTATGTAGGATACTTAGCGCAAAGCCTGGCACAAAACAGATACTCAGTGAATGTTAATTTTTGTCCTCTCTCTTGCTCTCTCCACGCTTAAAAACTTTTATATTCTCCCCTTGAGGCAAAGAGACAATCCTAGGGTGAGATTAGCCTACAAATGGGATCAAGTAATTAGATGAGAACACTGAGGGACTGTGGAACACAGCAGTTTGCAGTTGTCGATATTGACACCATTCTGTCACACTATTTTGCCATACAAGATCTGTTTTGTCTATTGTTTAGAGTGTAGTGGCATTTGCATTCAAGGTATATTTTAACTTCTTCAAAAATCATATATTAAACTATGCAAAAAATTTGCTTTGATAATAAATTTAAAATTCTTATTGAGCACTTAGAGTATAGAATGAATGACTGAATTAAATTTACATTTTATTTTAGACTACTAGTTGTGGTAGATATGATAATGATATTTTGTTTCTGGGTTTTTTTTCAATCATTATGTATTAAAAATCTCTACTGAAGTATTTACAAGTGAAATGATCTGAGGTCTGAAATCTGCTTTAAAATATTTTTTTAAAACTGGTAAGAAAATAGATAAAACAATGTTGACAAGACAATCTGGCAGTTCCTCAAACAGTTAATAACCCAGCACTTCCATTCCTAGGTATAGTCCCAGGAGAAATGAAAACACGTCCACACAAAAACCTGTGCGTGAATGTTTATAGCAGCATTTATTCACAACAACCAAAAGGTGGAAACAACCCAAATGTGCATCAGCTGATGAATGGATAAACAAAATGCAGCATAGCCAAACAGTAGAATATTATTTGGCTGCAAAAAGAAATGAAGTACTGATATATGTTACAACATGATGAACCTTGAAAACACTATTCTAAGTGGAAAAGCCAGTCACAAAAGACCACATATTATATGATTCCATTCATTTGAAATGTCTAGAGTAGGGAAATATACAGAGGCAGAAAGTAGAGTAGTGGCTGCTTAGGGCTGGAAAGTTGAGGGTAAGAGAAGGTAGAGGAACGATTCCTAAAGGAATCAGGGTTTCTTTTTGAGGTGATAAAGTTTTAACATTGTGGTAATGGTTGTACATATCTGTGAATATACTAAAAACCATTGAATTATACACTTTAAAAGGATAACGATGGTATGTGAATTATATCTCAATAAAGCTGTTTAAAAAAACAATATTGGATGGGGCCGGCCCGGTGGCGCAGTGGTTACATTCGCACATTCCACTTCTCAGTGACCCAGGGTTTGCTGGTTCGGATCCTGGGTGTGGACATGGCACTGCTTGGCACACCATGCTGTGTTAGGCGTCCTACATATAAAGTAGAGGAAGATGGGCATGGATGTTAGCTCAGGGCCAGTCTTCCTCAGCAAAAAGAGGACGATTGGCAGCAGTTAGCTCAGGGCTGGTCTTCCTCAAAAAAAAAAAAACAATATTGGCAAAATGTTGATCATTGTTAGTTGGACAGTAGAAACTGAGGGCTCCATATGCTGTGCTCTCTTCTTTTTGTAAGTTTGAAATTTTCTGTGATAAAATGTTTTTTAAATACCCATTTAGATGAAGTTTAAATATACAAATATGCATGTACTTGGTTAAAACAAGGTTGATTTTTACCTTGTGTTACCTCAAGGAGGAGAGATGCACAGAATTATCTGACTTCTTAGTCAAGATACATTGTTGTTCCTATGTAAAAGCACTTAGATTGTACCTCCAGTGGAGCACATAGTTTGAATTATACTTGTCAGAGCTATTTTCATCAAGAAATGCCATCTATGTGTCCCCTTGCCAACATCTTTGCAGAGTTTACAACTTTCAGCAATTTACTGGCATCAACTATGCAGTACTGTTAAGCAGCTGCTCTGAAGTTGAGCTGTGTTAATATGCCACCACTCTATGCAAATAGTTTGTATTAAGTAGCCAAAATATGTGCTTTTGGATTCAAGAGAGCACTTTATCTCTTTTATAGAGATTATTTGTACAGTAGCAATCATCATCATCATCATCACCATCATCTGAAAGTTTCATAAGAATGTCCTTGCCCTTAACTCTTCCATTTTGAAGAGTAATTATTGTATTGCAATGTGGTTTTTATTACTTTGTTTTATTTTGGTTTTATCCTAAGTTTCAGTTATATGATCAGATGCAATTCTACATTTGTTAATTTTAATGAATGGTTCATTCATTCTTAAAGTTACTGTAATTTTCTTATGTATTTGATATACTAGAATTATATGTTCTATTAGCTTTTTGAAAATCAGTATAAAAGCATATCAGAATTAATGAATATTTTTATAAATCAGACAGTGTTGTAGAATGATATTTAAAGGTCTCAAACAGTTGATAAAAGGAAAAGAGGATAGGGGCATGGCACTTTTGCGGTATTTGAATTTACAATGAACAAGTAATGCTTCTATAACTTTAAAAAACAGGAATTTGAAAAAATATTTTGAGAAATGGCTTTCTAAATTAATGGAGCATTTGCCAGGAATAGTCTAGAACAGCCAAAACGAAGGGGCTCCAGGTTAGGACACTCTACATTTTGGAGAAGAGAGCCTACCTTCTGCCTGAGGACCCTAGAGTGAAGCCTGATAGACACATTTTCTTGTCCACATCTTCAGAGATTATACTCAACTATTTCATTCAGATGAATGACCCATAAGAGCAGAAAGAAAACATTTAATCTGGTCCTTCGTTCATAAATTGGAACACACACCAAAGTCCATCAAAAACTGGAAGAAAATTAATAACACTAAAGGGAAAAAATCACAATAAATGGAGACACTGACCCCTTTCTCCAGAGAAAACAAAAAAAATTCAGCAGAAAAGAACTTACAAAATATTGTAATTAGTTTCTTCAGAAAGATTTGAGAAGTTGTATTTCCGTAAAATAAGCAGCAGTGGACAAAAAATAGTTTGTGATATTTTCAAAAATTGCTAAAGTCAAAATCACAAAGTTATTAAAGTAAAAATGCCAGTAAAAGGATGTGAGGAAAAGCCAACGAACTATCCTAAAACTTAGGTAAAGAAAAAAAGATGGAAATTAACAAGGAAAACTAAACAATTTAGAAGATTCCAGAGAGAAAGAAAGTACCTACAAAGAAATAAGAATCAGCATGGCATCATAGTTCTCAGAAATTTGACTTTCGAAAACAGAGAAGTAATACTATTAAAGTTCTGAAGGAAAGCACAATACTTTCTTCCACAATGCCCTTTCTCAGAAAATTTCTAGATTGTATGCCATTAAATAACAAAGAGAGAGAGATGCAAGAAATAATGGAACTTGCCAAGATGTGCAATAAAAGGAAATTTCAGAGTAACAACTGCATCAGTCGTAAAAACAGTCAGTACAAAATTGATCCCAGCAAACAGCATGATTAAGAAGATAGATATAGGCCAGCCTGGTGATATAGTGGTCAAGTTCACACACACTGCTTCTGTGGCCCAGGGTTCACAGGTTCAGATCCTGGGTGCAGACCTACACATCACTCATCAAGCCATGCTGAGACAGCGTCCCACATACAAAATAAAGGAAGATGGGCACAGATGTTAGCTCAGCAACCATTTTCCTCACCAAAATAAATAAAGGATTATTTTTTTAAAAAACTAAATAATCTTAGGTAATATGAAAAAAGGCTTATATTGTGTCCATAAATGTGAAAATGAAAAGCAGAAACTCTAAGAAGAGGAGGGGAAATCTCGAAGAAAGTCAGGTTCCAAATAGGAACCTAAGTAAGTGGCATCATTTTGAGCAATGTATGCAATGTAAGAAAAAGAATCCACTTGAACTTGATACTTGAAACATTCTCCTTTGAACATCAGAGGTTCCTTTTCTGGGGATCTAATCACACTCTCTGCTCTGCGGTGAACAGTATTTATAAATCATTAAACAGTAGTACAGATAAGCCTACTGACCAATCAGAACAGGGAGTTATAGAACAGAGGAAAGCAGAATTAAAAGCTGAGGAAATTAATGCAAAAGTCAAGTCTAAACAGGAAGAGCAGAATCTTTAATAGGACATGAAGCCAGCAGTCGGGAGCCAACCAAGAACATGGCAAGAACCGAACCAGGTTAGGAACAAACCAGAAGATTTCAAGATGACTGCGTCTTACCAAAGAGTTCCATTTTGTAGTAAGAAATATGTTTTCTAGCTC
The DNA here is from genome assembly GCF_021613505.1 of Equus quagga. Taxonomy (NCBI): domain Eukaryota; kingdom Metazoa; phylum Chordata; class Mammalia; order Perissodactyla; family Equidae; genus Equus; species Equus quagga. Next base: position 35,965,964 of record NC_060272.1, on the reverse strand, counting down.
TTTTCTTTAACTTATCAGGTTTTGAATTGGGATCTTGTGAATCATGACAATTTATTTCATTGTAATAGTAACACCAATTAGGGCATGACAATTTCTGCCAAAAATATAGGTGAAAGATATATTAAAATATTTTCGTGATAAGAAAGACTCAACATCATAAAAGTCAGTTCTTTCTAAGTTTTTTTTTAATGCAACATAATCCCACTCATATCCCTAAGAATGTAGCTGAAAAGATACCTCCGTTATTAAACATTAAAACAGTGTGACATGGGTGCATGAACAGATAAACCGTTGCAATAGAGTTTAAAAGTCCAGAAATAAATCATATACTTATGGAAGTGTAGTGTATGATAAAGATAGCATCTCAAATCAGTAAGGAAAAAATCATCTCTTCAGTACGTGTTGTTATTACAGAGTAGCCATAGGGGGAAAAGTGCTGAATCCACACCTTTCACCATAAGCCAGGATAAAGTTCAAACAGATCAAAGATCTAAATGTTTGAAAAAGAAAAGAAAAAGAAACCTGTATAACAGTAATTTGAAGAAAATGGAAGAAGAAAACATGAAGACGACCATAAAATTAAAGATTAACATACTCAGCTACATCAGAATCAGAAGGTTCTGCAGAGCAAAAAAAAAAAAACCAAAAGCATAAACAAAGTCGAAGAAAAGATAAACGGGAAAAAAAACTGCCACTCATGTTACAAAGGACTAAAATCTCTAACATATAAAGAGCTCCTTGGAATGTATAAGAAAATGACTAATAACACAGTGGAAAAATGGGCCAAGGATATCAACATAAAAGGAAATATACTTAAATATATGAAAAGCTACTCAACCTCACAATAGAAGAAATGCAAAATAAACATACCCAAACACGTATCAGACTGGCAAAAATCCAAGAAAGTAACACAAACGTGCATTTCATCAATTAGGAAACTGAAACTCATAAACCAGAGTGGATTGCCTCAGTTTACACAATTAATAATAGAGTCAGGAATAGATGTGACTTTTACTTCTAATCTAATACTAAAATATTTCTACCACTTGTGCTTGACTTTCTGTGTGTTCCATATGTGATGGTATTGTGGATACTATTTGATGTTAAAAAAGAATTTTCTTTCTTCAAATTTACCATTGATATAAAAGGCATCCTCTATATGATCAAACAAGCTAAAACTGAACAGAATTGTTCTGCAGGTCATCTTGGAATCCATTGTAGCTGTATTATCCTAATAGGAATTTAACAGAATGTTATTGCTTTTAAAGTGTTCTTTGGGGCCGCCCCCATGGCTAAGTGGTTAAGTTCACGTGTTCCGCTTCCAGCAGCCCAGGGTTTTGCCGGTTCGGATCCTGGGTGCGAACCTAGTACTGCTCATCAGGCCATGCTGAGACAGCATCCCACATAGCAGAGCCAGAAGGACCTACAACTAGAATATACAACTGTGTACTGGGGGGGCTTTGGGGAGAAGAAGAAAAACAAAATAAAGTGTTCTTTGCCTGGATTTCAGAAGCCGTGCTAACATATTTTAATATTATCAGAAGAACAAAAGTTGTACTATGACTGCACCCTAAATTGGGGTGATCCTAGTCTGATCAAAGCAAAGATGTGAATTTTCCTTCTGTCTCCTCACCAGCATCAGGGATGATCTGTTTCCTGTAACTGCTCCTATACCAGCAGCAGAGGGAAGCCAAGGAGAAACAATGTGTTGGCCTCCTCTAGGGCACCAGCAGCCACAACCCTCTGCCTAGTACACCTGAAACTCCTTCCATTTCTCCCTCTTCATCCTCATTGTCCCCCACTCTCCCCTTCCCCCAGCAAGTATGATCCCCTTTACCTTATTTATCTGTAAATTAGTGGTAGGTTGTGTTGGAGATAATTTTTTCCTATTATTTTATCTTCATGCAAAGATACAAATGGCTAGTATAAAGAACTTCTTAGAATGGAAAGTTTTCTTTTGATAGGCTGAGAGACCATCATCTCCCCTTTCCCTTCTACTCATTGTGGTAAGCAGACCAGGAGCTGAAATCTACCGGAACACCAGACATGTTTAACATTAAATCAATGATTGTATACTTCGCTGTAGGGTAGCATATAAATGAAATAACATAATTGAAAGCAAAAAGAGCCCTGAAAAGGCTCAAATACTAGTATGTCAGATTGGCAGTGTCTGAAGATGTACACATTCTCATGTGCTTAGGCCAAGCCAACCCCACTACTGCAGAAAGGAGAAAGAGGATTCCGGCACCACTTCTTCCAGCTTCTCTCTTGGCCCTAACATTTATTAAGGCTCTGTGGCTTAAACTCAATAGCTCTGTTTTAAAATACCCACTCAAGCTAGATGGTTCTAAATAGAACTAATGACAGCCAGAAAAAAAAAGGCCTGTAGGAACTTGCTGTGACACAGAGCTGATGTCTATAAACAGATTAGTAGAAGGGAGCAGAACATCTTTCTACTATCGTAACTTTTGTGTCTTGGCACGAAGATGAAATAAAATAACAGGAAAAAATTACCTCCAACACAGCCAACAGTGTTCTACAGATAATAAGGTAAAGGAGAGTTTAGTCTGTCCTCTCTCCATATGCTTGTGTTTGATTAAGTCAATTTAGTAATTAATCAGTATGTCACTGATTAGTGCTAGATGTTAAAGGTTTGGCTATGGGAAAAAGTAACAGACAGAACAAACTTGGAAGAGGGAACGAGTGAAAATTTTTATCTGAGTTCTTTAAGAAGTTCGACATAATTAATTCTTAGTTCAAATGGCAACTGATAAAGCCAACTCGTTTTCATTTGTAAAAGAATAAGGAATAATATGATTGAAGAATCTTGAAGCTATATTAAACTTACTGTCGGAACTGCTGATTGGTAGGCAAGATAAAAATTTTGGACTCTTTCTCCCTACCATCGGAAATGGAAAGTTTAAGAGGTAGAAGAGAAAAGTTAAGTGCCTGAATAACCTACTCAACAAAAATGTGTAGAAAACCTGCAGTGGAACGTAGCTATGCCAGTTGTTTGCAAATTTGTCCGTCCATTAGGCTCACCTGGAGGTTTTTAAAAAAATCCCGAGGCCGGCCCTGTGGCCGAGTGGTTAAGTTCGCGCGCTCCACTGCAGGCGGTCCAGTATTTTGTTGGTTTGAATCCTGGGCGCGGACATGGCACTGCTCATCAAACCACACTGAGGCGGTGTCCCACATGCCACAACTAGAAGGACCCACAATGAAGAATATACAACTATGTACCGGGGGGCTTTGGGGAGAAAAAGGAAAAAAAAATAAAATCTTAAAAAAAAAATATCCCAAAGCCAAGGCCGTGCCCCAGCCCAGTTGTCTCACAGTCTCTGGGGTCAGACACAGTGTCGGTAGTTTCTGAAGCTCTACAGGTGATTCCCGTGTGCAGAAAAATTGGGGGAACCACTAGACTCTGGAAGGATGGGTTTATTATTTATCATACTTAAAGTATTAATGGCTATGAAATTCATGTGCGTCATTATTGTGCATTAATATGTTGTTATTTTCACAACTTTCCTCACTTATATAGAGTAATTGCCTCAAATTTTCTTCTATTTTAAGAATAAGTGTTTTAACATCAATCATTATTGGTATGCTTGCTAAAATCATACTTGATATTTTCTTCTGTTTTCGTATATCAACAGGAATTGGCAGTGATGAAACAGATTCTCACTAATATGCGTAGTAAGCGTTCTGAGGACAGGTTACTTCTTACTAAAACGGAATCAAAAAATGCAACAGAAAATCAGAAATCAAAGACTTCGAATGTGCCTAGAGAACATGAAGACAATATATTTATACCCCAACCAACACTCTTTGTAAGTACAATAAAAGTAACTTAGAATTTTAATATCTCTGATTTTCACTAAACATATTTTACTTAAATTCCTTTCCTCTCATTCATACTGGTTTTAAACTAATTTTGATAGTTTTATGAAAAGACCTTGAAAGATCTGTATTAACCCCTTTTCTTAATGTATATATTACCATCTTACAACTGGTAACTGGGTTTTATATTTCCAAGTTAATATGTTGAACTTTCCCAGAAATTTCCTTTCACATAGCACTTACCTCCTCCAATCTCCCTAATGATGAGAATCTCAGAAAGATATTTTGTATAATTTTTTAATTACATAAGAATAAGAGGCTGCAAAATATCACCTGCCCCCTCTTATTTGGTAAATGGTATATTTTGCTCTAAGCGTGTCCTCATAAAGTATAAAACCAATCATATTAACAAAACTGAATTGCATTATTAGGGAGAAATGTATATGCACAGAAATTAGTCAAAGAACAAGAATTAGAAAATTTTGGATTAAAAGAGAAAATAAATTAGGAAATATTGAAAATGATGTTTTAACAAATAAGAATAAAAAGGCAACAGAATCAAAACAGGAACATTATTAAATATTTCATTTTATTTCAACATGCTTTCCCATCCATGCTTTAATTTCTCAGAAGAAACATGATTTTTACCATCTAAACATAGAGACTCAAAACCAGAAAGATTTTGTCTATGATATTCTGATTCAGAGAGTCCTCAGAACCTTAATTTTTTTGAACTCCTTGGATGATTATAATAATCAGTCAAGTATGGGAGCTTCTGACCCAAGTGATTTCATTATACATTTAGACAGTGTACCCAAGATCAACGAGATGCAAGAGATTGCTTTGTGATTACATAGTTCAACTTCCTTTTTTGAAAAAATGACAGAGAGTTACAATCTAGATGAAATAAAGGATAGTTACTCTAAGGATCCACATGGCAGTAACAGAGACTGAGCTGACAGAATGGAGAAAACAGGAATCCTAGATTGACCAGCCTGAATACTAGGCAGCTATACAGATTTCTCCAGCTGAGTTCATGGATCTTTTCCTCTAGTGATCTTTTCCTCAGCTTCTCTTTGTTTTTCTCCTTGTTTCTGCTTTCTCAGAATTTCCACTTCCTCATCAACCCACTCCCAGCCGCTTTTCTTGAGACATGTTTTCTGTGCGCCGTTCTACTCTCTTATAATCTAGTTCTCCCTGTATTTTCCAGAATCCAGTGGGCACAGTTCATCCTTGTTGGGTAATATACCTTTGTGGCAAGAATCGTTAAGGCTGTTAGCCAGCCTTCTGAATGGCTGCCCTTGCTAGTGAGCAGGGGTCACATGGTACCAAGTACAGCTGCCTAGGGCTGCTGATTCAGAAGGACCGTGGCTGGGCAAGCTTTCTCAGAAGGTGGTCTGAGATTATGGCAGACACTACAATATGTGTATTATATTATAATCTACAGGAAGAGAGCAGACTGAATACATAGATGTTAGTAGAAAAAGTAGGGTCAGGTGAAAGCCACAAGATACAGCCAAATACTTAAAGCCTGTCACACTCTCTGCTATGCTTTTCTGACCCTTTTCTGTTCTGAGCAATGAACTATTCCTTTTGACCGAGACCTTCTACATTTCTGACTTTAGCTTGGTAACCTCATTCTGATATCCTAAAATCCTGACTGTAACCAGTACATAAGTAGCAGTAAGATTTCTCTGGTACCTCAAGATAAGTTTATGCAGTGAGAATAAGATTAAGAAGATTCAAAATATGAAGTATTAATTGAGTAGTTTTTATTTCCTTCTTTTTGCTTATCTGCATTTTCTGGGGTTTTTTCTACAGTATACTTTCTTTCTTTTATAATAAGGGGAAATTTTTCAAAAGAGATATGTATGAGCTCAGTTATATCCTAATGAAAACAGATAGTACGTACGGTAAACCAGTCAAATCAAGCCTATGTGCTAATAATGCAGAATTAGTAATGTGAACTGACTGGGTCACCTGGGGTGAGTCGTTTAAACCCTCTGAGCTGGTTCTTATCCGTAAAATTAGGAGGGAGATTATATGAAATGAGGTCTGGACTTCTTTTATTTATTTATTTTTTAATTTTTAAAGATTGGCACCTGAGCTAACAACTGTTGCCAATTTTCTTTTTTTTCTCCCCTGCTTTATCTCCCCAAATCTCCCCAGTACATAATTGTGTATCTTAGTTGCAGGTCCTTCCAGTTGTGGCATGTGGGATGCCGCCTCAACATGGCCTGACAAGCGGTGCCATGTCTGCGCCCAGGACCCGAACCGGCGAAACCCTGGGCAGCTGCAGCAGAGCACGCAAATTTAACCACTCGGCCATGGGGCCGGCCTCTGGACTTCTTTTATATTAACATGCTATCATTCTTTTAAGGCATCATAATTTTTACAGTTATTATTTTGAGTATTTTCAATTTTCCATAACAAGATTTTTGTTGTATCCTCTCTGATTTTTTTAATAAGGAATTTATGATGCCAATATCTGAAAATAAGATCTAATTGTTTCATAACCTTATGGTTTTATAGCTAAAATGGAAACATTTCTAATTTACTTCGAGAGCTTTTGGCTGAAATTATTTGCTGTTAGTACTTTTCCCTGATATTAAATTCAGTGCTGGATGAATGCATATTTATATATGCATTGAAAATATGAGGAAAACACACAAAACTACTGTTAACTGGGCCATGGCGGGGAGTGGAACTGCCATGTAGAGGACAAGGAGGAGGAAGAGCTTGAGGCATTTTCTTTACGTGCTTTTACATTCGTATGAACATTTTGTAGTGCTCGTGTGATCTTTATATATGAAGACCATCCCAAAAGGTGCGTATTATAGACAGGCTCTGACGATTGAAATCACAGATGTGGCAGAGTTGTTTTTCAGACATTGAATGCACTGACAAAGACTAGATTGAACCACAGAATGTGTAAGTGTTTTAAGGACGGAACCTATGTTCCCATTTCCTTGCAGAACACATGAACAAAGTAGAAACTCAATAAATATTTGCTAACTGAGGATTTAAAAAACAGAACAAAACAGTTATTTGCCTCCCCAATTTAGTTATTTTCTTAGCCGTTAAAACTCTAAACTGGGTGGGGAACTTTCTTGTTAAACTCGAGGGAGAGTGAAAGCAACAACTCCCAAGACTATGGTTAGTGCTGCTTCTGCAACAGGCAACACCACTCAGTCTCTTCCATTCAGAAACATCTGTTCATTCTCACTAATCGTCTACTTTCTCTCTCAGGGTAGCTTTATAGCTATGCTAGCCCTTTTTTCTAGCCTATCTGTCTCCTTCCTAGAAACAAATGGAGCTATTCTAATCCTCTTTGGAGCAACTTTCCTCTTTCCTTCCAGAGCAGCATGAGAATATCTTTTGCTACTTTTCTGCTGTCATCCTTTTCCAAAATACCATTTATACCCAGGATTTATAACATTGTCACTGTTTTCTCAATACTTTCTTAAAAATGCAGATATTAGCAGCATTGCTCTTAGTCTTGTCTCCAAGTAGATTATAAGCATTAAAACAAGAAAGAGCCTTAGGCTCAAAGAAGGGTAGGGAACATAATAAGAATGTGTAGCACCAGTGCACAGTGTATGAAGTGTCTGGATTACAGTGAGTTTATGGCCGGGTCCAGGCCTTGGCCTGTACTGGTTGTCACATTCGCTAGCATATGTTGGATGGGTAAATTAAGTTTATGTAATTTATACATAAGTGGTTATATGAACCACATGATTCTCTAGAAGTGATTTAGAAAGCTACATGTGGTCATCTGGAAGGAAAAAATGTTCAAGTAAGTATAATTCAGTTCAATAAGTGTGTACTGACTATATGCAAGAACCTGTGCTAAACATTATATATCATCTTTTCATTAAGATATAGAGTCAGCTTTAAAGATGCTTCTCCTCCAGGATCAAGGATAAGTAAACAAATAATAATAGTGTAAGGAGAAATTGGGTGGACTGCTTTAAAGGAAATACAAACTGCTATGGAAATTCAAAGAAAGAGTAGATACTGTGATGTTGATGGGCTCCAGGAAAAGAAAAGTATTTGAGGTTGGCTTTGAAGAATGTCTAGGATTCTGACAGATGACAATGAGGGTTAGAGAGTGAGAAATTCCAAGGGCAGAGAAAGTACAATATTCACAAAATCTTTTCTAATTTGTGCTCTTTTTCATTATTCAAGAATAAGATGTCTAATATGTATTTTCCATATCTAGACTTTGTTCCTTTCTTACTACATTCTTATGTCTAACTTTAGTCATTTCCACACCCATTAACACTTTCCCTTAGGACAAAAGGGAAATAAAAGTAGACAGGATAGACCTCGAGTAGTCAACTTGATAGAGGCACCAAGTAGAATGGTGGTTGCCAGGACTGGGGGAATGGTGAGTTAGTGATTAATGGGTGGAGAGTTTCAGTTACGCAGGCTGAGAAGAGTTCTGTGGATGGGTGGTGGTGATGGGAGCACAACAATGTGAATGCACTTAATGCTGCGGAACCGTACATTGAAAATGGTTAAGAGGGTAAATTTTATATTATGTGTATTTTACAACAATTTTTAAATTTTTTTGTAAGGTAGATTATAAAAACAGTTTTTCTCGTTATTCGTCAGGAAAAATTTATAATTTCATCAAAAATGGAATTTAGCAGTTATTTGTAATATAGTAATACAATAAATGCAATTGAATGCGTTAAGATAAGTGACAGAGGATGCTGCACTGGAGCAGCATTACCACAGTCATGTCCTAACTCTGTGCCTCCCAATATTTTTCATGTTATAACACATATAGAAAAGTATAATATTAGTATGGCACAGCAGGGTTGAATGAACTTAGCTGGTAGATTAAAAGGACTGCAGCCATGTCTGGGGGCTGAGGGGATCAATAGCTCATCATACCTAGAACACTTTCTTGTCCCATTTGTTTGGAAGCTCTGCTCTCACTTTTTAATGTGGAATCTAGATTTATCTCAGCAGAGTGTGCCCAGACTTCAGGATACCCAGCTCTGTACATTTACATTTTAAAAAATAAGTTTTCAATTTCTAGTGTCAAGAATACTAATTGCAGCCTCCTCCTGATGTAATTTAGCAGGTAAGCTAAGTGAGAAACACAGAATTTCTTCATGAGCATGGAAGCAGGCAGTGAGGGTTGAGTGATCTCAGGTGCGCTCTCGTTCACTTGGTAGGAAAGCCAGTTGGGTCTCCTAGGCTCACTTCACTCGGACCCTGCGGCTGCCTATGAGGACTCAGAAATGTTTACTTCTTTGATTCCCAGCTTATACCTTTTTTGGAGAACAAAGCAATTATGTCTACTAGACGTACTCTTTCTCTTTTTTAGAAAAGTAGCACTGGGTGAACACTAACAGATTCGTAATTTCTAGCTCTTTCTCTAGATGCCATGAATAATCCGCCAGGCTTACTACGTCTGCCTTTATCAGTCATCCTTTCTCATTTTAACATACTTTCTCTATGTTATTATCCCCAGTTATGTATTAGTGTTTTAGTTGGCTGCTTCTGGATGACACATAGATGCCTGTGTTATCAGTTATTTATCTCCAAAATCACATTATAACAGAGTAAATTACTTCCGGTTGGTTTCCAGTTAATCCTGTCATTTGTTTTTACCACAACTCTCTGAGCTCTTTCCTAAATCTGGAATACAGTTCACTTTAGGGCCTGTTAACACACCTGTAATAATCCAAGGTTTTCATTAATTTGTACTCTTTCTTTATAAAATTACAAATATAAATAACCTAAACAGCACATAAAAATTAAAGCAGTGTTCCCAATATAAAAGGTCACTTTTAAATAATTTATATGTCTAATGTAGTGTTAACAATATGTATATATATTTATATACACACATATATATATGAAAAAATTTCATATAATGGAGCCTGTGAGAGTCTTAAATTTTAAAACAATGTAAAATAGTCAGAAAATAAGGCCCATCCTCAATTGTTAACTCTGTTAATAACTGAAGAGGCATAACAAAATTTGTTGCTTAAGTTCTCACACTCCACTTCAGGGGCCTAGGGTTTCACTGGTTCGGATCCTGGGTGCAGACATGGTACCGCTCATCAGGCCATGCTGAGGTGGCGTCCCACATAGCACAACCAGAGACACTCCCAACTGGTATATACACTGTGTACTGGGGGGCTTTGGGGAGGAGATGAAAAAAAAAGATTGGCAACAGATGTTAGCTCAGGTGCCAATCTATTAAAAACAAGAAAGAGAGTAATAGAAAAGAAACACTACTGTTTAAATAGGTGAAAGAGTGGGATTACCAAAATAAAAAATGGTCAGTTGTGTATCTGAATTATGTCATGTCTGCTTTAACAGTCGTCTATCAGGACTCGGCAGATCTTTCTTTAAAGGGCAGGACAGTAACTGTTTTAGGCTTCGTGAGCCACCTGCAGTCTCTCCTGTGTATTCTGTTAGTTTGTTTTTACCTTTCTTTAAAAAAGGCAAATCCATGCTTTTCAGGCAATCCATACAAAAGCAGACCATGGACTGTGGTTTGCCAGTCCGTGATCTGTGTTATGCTAGTTGCTCAGTACTGATCCAGAGTTCATAAAGGTTTAGAAACTTCCAGTGTCTGGAACTTAGGGCTGTCACTAGTGGATAGTACCTTACTGACAAAATATTTAGAAATGAAGAATGTATATCTCATGAGAATCAGAAATCAACTTTCCAGAATTACTGTTACCTACATGGAATTTGTTTGAATTTCAGTAATGATTAGACTTAGATAGTAATGTAGATGAGAAATCACTGTGACGTATTCTATCTTAGTGCAATTACCAGATAACCTGAATTTTAGACAATGATATGTCTGAGGGCAGAAGTTTACCAATACAAAGATTGAACATATCAGTGAATTTGAATTCATACAGCAGAATATGCTATTTCCTTGTCTTAGTGGTTATGATCATTTCCTCTCAATAATTGCGATGTTACTTAGAATCATAAATACTACCCACCGTGCTCCTCAAAGGTGATGTTGCCTGATGAGTCGGAGTCAGGTCACTGCATTACTGTAGTGGCAGTTTCTTTCACATTGCATAGGGGAATCTGCAATATAGACTCAGGAGACTTTATGTCCAGACTTAAAGAGAACCGAGCAGCTTCTTTCATAGTAGACCCAAACAACATTCATTCATTTATTCAAAAAAATATTTATTGAGCACCTACGTTGTGCCAAGAACTGTTCTAGACATTAAGAATATAAAAATTCCTGCCTCCATGAAGCTTACATTCTTGGATAGATATAGACTATAAACTAGCAAAAAAATAAATTGTATAGGAAGTTAAAACATGACAATTGCTATGGAGAAAATAAAACAGGGAGGCAGGTGAGGAATAGGGAGGGATGGCCTCCCTGGGAAGGGGACATTCAAGTAAAGACCTGAAGGAGGGGCCGGCCCGGTGGCGCAGTGGTTAAGTTTGCACGTTCCGCTTCTCGGCGGCCCGGGGTTTGCCAGTTCGGATCCCAGGTGTGGACATGGCACTGCTTGGCAAAAGCCATGCTGTGGTATGCGTCCCACGTATGAAGTGGTGGAGGATGGGCATAGATATTGGCTCAGGGCCAGTCTTCCTCGGCAAAAAGAGGAGGATTGGCAGTAGTTATCTCAGGGCTAATCTTCCTCAAAAAAAAAAAGAAAGAAAGAAAGACCTGATGAAAGTAAGAGCGTATGCTCAAGATTTTTGAGTAGCTGGATTTTGCTGGAAGTCATCTTTCTCTTGATACTAAGGAAATTTTAAATGACAGCATACTCAGGTGAGAACTGATTCTGATGGCAACTTGCTTTGCTATTAAATATGTAAAAAATTAGGCCCTATTACTTTTTTCATTTTTCCTATTTAGATAGAATACAAAATATGTAATAAAATAATTTAACATTTTTTAACAGCAAAGGCCAAGTAGCTAACATTGGAAACAATACACTTTTTCAGTATTGCTACCATTTCTTAAACCTTTTTTTAAAGGCTCTTGATTTTTTGGCTTGTTTGTTTTTTACTGTGATAAAAAACACATAAAATTGACCATCTTACTCATTTTTAAGGGTACAGTTTAGTAGTGTTGAGAATATTCATATCGTTGTGATCTTTAGAACTTTTTCATCTTGCAAAACTAGAACCCTATACCCATTAAACCACAACTCCTCTCTCCCGCCTCCCCACCCCAGCCCCTGGCAACCCACCGTTCCGCTTTCCGTTTCTGTGAGTTTGACTACTTTAAATACCTCATATAAGTAGAATCCTACAGTGTTTGTCTTTTTGTGACTGGCTAATTTCACTTAGCATGATGTCCTCAAGGTTCTTCCATGTTATATCTCAAAACACGTTGGAATTCTTATAGAAGTTTCTTTTGAGTCTATGGCACATTCTTTTGAAAGTGTTCAGTTATTGAAGCCTGTCCAGGCATAGGGCCCTGCCCTTGAGTGCCCCAGCATCTAATGATGGACACTGGGTATCGCATAATACAGTGTGATAAATGCTAAATAGGAGGCAGGTACAGAATACTGTGAGGGTCACGTTGGTATTCTCAGATCTAGACAGCAGCAGAGAAAGATGAATTAGAGGAATGGAAGGAAAGGCAACAGACTTTTATATTAATTCAGACAGAAATTAAGAGGTTTGTGGAGGGAAAGGAAGTGGGAGCTTTAGGGATAAATTGGAGGGAGTGAGAAACACTCCCACAGGAGAAAGAAGGAAGGAAGACAAAATAATACTTGCTAACCAAGTGAAAGTAGAGTGAAGGAGACACATAAGGGAGCTGGAAGAGCAGGCGCCTCCTACTTCGTAAGCACGCCTCTTACGTGCTTTGCATATTTGTCTCTTGGAGACATGAAGAGAAGTGAGATTTTATAGTATGAGACTTGACAATTAAGTGCTTCTAAATATTAGTTATGATAAAATGTGAACACCACCAGAGAAAATTATTTTAAAATATAACCACTGAACTTTATTTTGGATTATATAGTTAGAAAAAATTATAAGATAGCTGTCTTACATTTACTAACTGAAGTCTAGGCCAAGAAATATTAATTGGGTATTCAAAAATCTAGCATCCAATTGTATCTAATGTCGAAACTGTGGATAATATAGGGATCAGCCACTGAATACTCTCATTAATATGGAGAGCGTTTAGATTAAAAAATGACAATAGAAATAAATTTATTCATTTAACATTTATTGAACATTATAACTTCCCTCAAGGGATGCATTTATTGAGTGACTGATTCAAGTAAACAATTGTAATACTTATGCAGTGAGTTAATTCTTGAAGTCTTTTTTTTTTTTGAGGTCACCTTGGTTTATAACATATAAATTTCAGGTGTACATCATTATATTTCGACTTCTGTATAGACTGCATCATGTTCACCACCAAAAGTCTAGTTGTGAAGGCTTAAAGCTCCTGAAAGGAACACCAAAGGAAGCCTTGAAGTATCAGAGCAGGCTTCCTAGAGGAAGTGACTTTTGAGCTGAGTCCTGAAAAACAAACAAGTGTGAGCTCTTCAGCCAGAGAGAACATCAAGTGGAAATACTATTCACAGTTAGCATTTTCTAAGAGCTAAATGCTGTTATATACATTATCTCATTTTATCCTCTCAACAACCCTCTAATGTAGATTGCTGTATATCACTGAAGGTCCTTTTAGGAAATAGATATCACATTCTGAAGAGGCTGTTTACAAGCCGATTGAAACCAAGTGATGATGAACATTTCAGGACTAGTAACTGTGCAAAGCTGTAACCACTTCTAGGTTTCAAGGGGCAAGGAGAGGGATTGGAGCCTTCTTATGGAAACTGTGGTTTTCTATAGAAGAATTTAGCCACTACCAAACAAACCATGGTCAGGCAAAGAGGAGCTGGGGAATAAATATTGCAACTTTCTTTCTCCTCCCACCTACAAGCCCACTGTGCATCCCATTGACTGAACCTAATCTGAAACCAGAAAATAGTCTCCTGGGGCTCAGAGTAGGATGGAGAAGGATGGAGAGTAGATCTGAAGGACACAGAATATCCAGCACAGTAATTTTTATTCTCCCCATATTACATATGAGGTAAGTGAGAAGTCATCAAGTTGCCCAAGTTTGCAGTTAAATGTCTGGAGCCTGTTTCATTCTAGAGCTTGTTCTTTAACCACTGTTCTATACTGTGCTCCAGCTACAAAAAACAAAGGAACTGTGGCATTGAGTACCTACGGCACGCCAGATACTTTACTGTGTGCTGAAGATACAACACAAAGCAAAATAAATGCTATAACGTACTTAAGGAGAAGAGTCAGTCTTTAGGAATTGTGTTCTACTGCTAGTTCAGCAGCTTAAGCCAATCGTTCTGTCTCTCAGATAGAGGCCTGGAGATAAGCATTTCAGGGCTAGTATGTGAACTCATCAAGAATCTAGGTTCCTTCTGCCTTTCTCTTCAACCATCCTTGGTTTATGGCTTCTTTCCTCGGAATCACAAGATGGTTGCTGTAGCATCAGCCATCACATCTGCATTCTAAGCAGGATACAAGAGGAAATGAGGAAAATACTGTCTCCCTTTCTAAAAGCGTTTTCTCACAAGTTCTACCCAACATCTTCTATTTATATCCCATTGGCCAGAACTTAGTCACATGGCCACACCTAGCAGCAAGGGAGGCTGATAAATGTAGGATTTTTTTTTTTTTGAGGAAGATTAGCCCTGAGCTAACATCTGTGCCCATCTTCCTCTATTTTATATGTGAGACGCCTGCCACAGCATAGCTTGATAAGTGGTGCATACATCCACACCTGGGATCCAAACTGGCAAACCCTGGGCCACCAAAGTGGAACATGTGAACTTAACCACTGCGCCACTAGGTTGGCCCTGATAAATGCAGTTTTTAACTAGTTGAGCCCATTACTCTCATAATAAAATTAGAGTTCTGTTATTAAGAAGGGGAAAATAGATATAGGCTAGGCAACCCGTAGGCTGTGTTACAGGGTCTTATTCATTTTTATATCCCCAGTACCTAACACAAGGACCTGGCACAGAGTGAGTGTTCAATGAAGTGCTAGTAAACTAATCTCAACTACGAATAACTTATTTCTCGTAGGAAAGTGTCAACAGATAGGATTAGAGAACCAAGTATGGGCCAGGGCCTAAAAGGCCCTGTCTTCTTTCTTTTTTTTTTTCACATAAAAGTTTAGTTTATTAATCCTCTCATGAAAAATCTGCACAGTCACCACAAATAAAGTCACTGCAGAATCTTTACTCCTTCTGTTGTCCAGTCTCCAGCTCACTTTTTGCCAGCACCGACATTGGCCTTCGCAGGCCCCCTGACTTTCTTCATTCTGTTCTTGCCTTCCTTTCGTTTTCTTGAGGTGTTTTTCTTCTCATACAGGCCATGTCTTGCAAGTCTATGTTTTGGTTCATTTTTCTTTGTGTGATCCCAGGAATCATAAATCATGCCAGAGCCAGTTGTCTTCCCACCACCAAAATGGGTTCTGAATCCAAATACAAAGATGGCATCTGGTATGGTCTTGTACATTTTGGCTAGTTTTTCCCGAATTTCTGTCTTAGGCACTGTTGCCTTCCCAGGTGTGAAGGACATCTATGACCACTTGTTTCCGCTGAAGTAGTCGGTTGGTCATGAACTTCTGGGTCCGGATAGTTACTGTGTCGTTCATGATGGCAATGGATCCTCAGGCAGCCATCTAAAGGGCCCTGTCTTCTAAGTAGTTAGAACGTGACAGTGATGGTGAAGTTCTCCCAAAGTAACCTAGGAATAAGGAACAAACATTAGTCCTCTGGGAACAAGCTTGAAATTAATTTAAAATGGTTATGGTCAAAGATCTGAAAAGTCAGTTTATGAAGTGGAAAAGCAGTTAATCCCCAGGACAGAGGTACATTTGACTGTGGCAAATCTACTTCATTAACACACAGGAAGAAACTGCACGGTGGGGGAGGGGATGGCAGGAACGTGGTCTGCAGTGGACCAGACACAGATAAAAGGAGTCAGGAAGAACCATCTTCCATTGAAATTCTTGTACTGCCCTTTTTGAGTCTTAAGATTCCTTTCTGTTTTTTTTTTTTTTTTTTGAGGAAGATTAGCCCTGAGCTAACATCTGTGCCCATCTTCCTCTACTTTATATGTGGGACACCTACCACAGCATGGCTTGTCAAGCAGTGCCATGTCTGCACCCGGGATCCAAACCGGCTAACCCTGGGTCGCCAAAGTGGACCGTGCGCACTTAACCACTGTGCCACCGGGCCAGCCCCTTAAGATTCCCTTTTAATATCAGAAGTTTTATTTACCTTCTTCTCATACACACATGGTAGTAATAAAACTTTTAGTGTCAGTTGATTGAGGAAATGCAGATGTACAAATTCTATACCCTTTGCTATAAGCTTGAGGATCTGTAGCTTGGTCTGTAGAAGTGGCTTTCAGATTTTTTTGTCCACAATTAAGAAAACCATTTTACATTGTGACCTACTGATGATCACAGTTTCTCAAAACGGACTTACCCCTACTATGGCAGGTACTTTGATATTTTCTTTTCTGGTCTAATTTTTCTCTCAATTCTAGTCTTTACCCACTAAATTGATTTTATTACCCATAAGTTGAGACCTACGGTTTCTTTTTTTTAATCCAGTTTTATTGAATTATAATTGAAGAGACTCGCAGTTTCACAAACACTGGCATAGACATTTCTCCTCTGACTGTGAGAGCCTTAGACTTTTAATTGCCTCAGCTTTTCCAGTCACCCAAACCTCTTGATCTGATTGTATAAGAACCCACAATTCCCCGGTTTTACTCTGACCTTTCCCTATGATCTGTGACTATTTAAAAAAGAGACTGGTAAAACTACCAGGGACTCCTGGCCAAATGATAATTACATTTCTCATCACCAATTAATAAACCAGCGTTCTGGTTTGGACTTTGGTTTCTTTTGGATTTGGTCAGCCTTGGCCACCTTTGAATTCTCTTGGTAGACAGCATCTGGCCTTTCCCTGTGATTTCCTTATTTTGCCATGGAAGTTTCTTTCACCCTTAATGCTAAGGACTTTGGACTTTTTTGCAAAGAAAGAGCTACTTAAGCATTTTAGTGCAGATTTGCAATTTAGAAAGATAAGCTTGGAAGGATTGTGGACAATGAATTGAACAGAACGGAAGAGAGAGCCAAGCCAGAATTAAGAAGCTCTTACAGGAGTCAAGTCAGAAATGATGAGGGCCCAAGGTAAGGTGATGAAGTGAACATGGGAACAGAATGAAGAGTTAAAAAGATATTCAGTAAAAGTTAGAGACTGTTCAAAATGGTGTAGCCAGTGAAAAGAAAGAGAAATCTGTGATGAAGAGGAATCAGACATTTCTAGTTTAGATGGCTGAGCAAAGTATGGTACCACTCACCAAGAGAGAGAATAGGAAAGACTGGGGGAGTTCATTTTGACCTACAGAATTTTAGTTTGCCTGTGGGGACCATCATGGAAAAGTATTTGTAGCTCAAGTTAGAGCTATGGTGTAAAGATAAGGGCAGAGGAGGGAGGGGGCGTGTCCACTGGCTTCTCTGCTGGTAATTGAACCTAGCCAAAGGTATGGACAAGGTCAAGAGGAGCTGATTGTTGGTCACTTCCAACATTTTTTGCGTCAGCTATGGCATGTAAAATAGTATAAAAAAGATAAAATTATAAACTCATACTTATTTATATGCCTATGTAAATGTATGTATATATATTTAGGAATGTGGCCCCTCCTAGTTTTAAGCAGGTATAAGTGGGAAAGGAATAAACTGCATATTTAGTTTATTATATTATATAAAATAGGATGTTTTGATTGGAATCAGTGCCTTATAGAAGGAGATCTGAGCACTTTATTCTGTAACAGTCCTCCTCCCCTGCTTTCTTTCTTACTACTCTGTACAGCTGGGCTCTTTTTAGACTGAAATGATTGAGCAGTAAACCCAGGAAGTACTCTGGTAAATACTTAGCAATTCAGAAGATCCAGAGCACAATGATTTGGATCCAGTGAGTCTTCAGTAAATATCTACACTGAGTGAATGAATATCCACGTATAGACAGATAAGACAACTAGAAAGAAGCTGTGTGCTTTATTTTATACCTCTCTTTGAAAATAGAATCAAGTCATAAAATACACACCTCTGTAGAATAATGTTAAATATAGGCTTTGAGCCAGAAAACACAACTGTGTATTTTTTCCACAGACATACCAGGTGGGAGATTATTTCTGACAAAAGATAAAAACCTTTGCCCGTAAGTATCCTTCTGAAATAAGAAAAGCAATTATTTACTGTCATTTTACATAAAAAGTCCAAAGTATATAGGTACTTAGTTCTCTGAATTGCCTCTCTTGTCCTGCTTGTAAGCATTTTACTTTATTTTCTTTTTTTCTTTTTTTTTTAAACAGACCAAAAAAGAAGCACCTGAATGGTCTAAGAAACAAAAGATGAAGACCTAGTGTTTTGGACAGATTTGCTGTATCGTTATTTACCCTGAAGTTCTTTTTCTGATGAACACAAAGTTTATCTTAATCATGTACTTTGCATTTTTTAAATAACTAATTTGAAGTTTATTTTAACTGAGTGTTAAATTAACAGATTTCAGCATAATAAACAAAATGTATAAAGTGCAAACAGTGTACTTTACATTTGGTTTTATCTATTTTGTTACAAAATAAATATATGCTCTATGATTTAAATTTTGGAACTTTTGTAATTCTCAATACATTTTAAACTACATGGTATATAAATATTTTCGTTAGTTATTATATTGGTGAGTATATCTTTTAACTATATAAATTCCAAATTTAAATGTTATAACATAAATACCAAGACACCAAACACTTTTTAAAATTAAGAATCGTTTGTGAAATCTGCTAGAAGGCACTTCAAATGCCCAATAATGGTGGTCAGGTATTATGTAGGTGGATATGAATTGCTGATTTTTTCTTTGGGCTGTGTTTTTTCTTACATTTTATATTATCGCTGACCAGTAAAATCTGGTGAAAAGTCTGTTAGTCCATCGGGCAAGTGAAAATCTGGTGGAGAGTCTCGGGACATTGGTCAAAATAGTGCTGATTGAAATGCAGTGTGAACCAAATTTCTAGTCAATGAGAAAAAAATCAGTAGGATTGTCTCTTTTTCTGGTTATAAAATATGCTCCTTTCTATTAAGACATAAACTTAAAAGAAAGAAGGAGAAGAGAGAGAGAAAGAAAAGAAAACAAATCTGTTTATATATGTCAGGTTTTCAACAACTGTTGCCATAGTGGCTGATAATTCTTTGTTTGGGGTGGGAGTGGGGGCAGTCCTTTGCATTGTGGGATGTTTAGCAGCATCTCTGGCCTCCACCACTAGATGACAGTAGCATCCCCCCAGTTGTGATAACCAAAAATGTCTCATGTCCCCTGGGTGGCAGAATCACCCCGCCCCCCACCTCCTGCTGGAGAACCACTGACACACATATCAATGACCATCTTTGTAGACATGATAAAAGAATACTATCTGTCCCGTGTGTTCTTTGAAGGTCACAATAGCATAGGCTATTTGTTGAGTGTGAGAGAACAGCAAAAGCCTTTGATAATAATATATCCTTATAAATCTATTGTTGGCTTGAAAACCCTAATCTCAACCCCTCTTTTTGTTTCATTTGGCTACATCTTCTAATATATGACTTTCTGCAGCAAAGACTTATGAAAATGGCCTTTCTCAGACATGCATTTTAAATCCAAGATACCCATATAATTCATTAAAACCAAATGAATTTATAGACATAATTTGTTTCCTTCTAAAATGCTAGAAGAAAATCTTTTATTTTCACCTCTAGTTATTAATCTGAAATCATTTCACAATTTAGTTCAATCAACCCCATTTATTATATGTACGTATTTTAAAATAAAGGAATACTGATTGATTATCCAGGTTAAAGTAATGGTGTGGACAAGGGCACAGAAGTAGGAAAATTTGGAGCTAATTTAAGAAATAGAAAATACAGTGATGAAAAAATAGAGGAATTCTTCCTCCCTCCAAATCCCTAGTTTTTGCTTCCTTCCTTCCTTTCATTTCTAGATATGAATTACTCTTAAAAAAACACAAGTTCCTTATATAATTTACTACCATAGTAACTATTAATAACTCTCAGAGTTAGATTGTGATATGAAAGCTTTTTGGAAGATATTTGTGAATCTGTAATTCAAAGGTTACTCCTTCCAGAAAGTTGTCTCTGTTCTACCATAATAATCTGTACTCTGTTCTCTTAATCTCTTTAATTCTACTTACCATATATTGCAATAATTGTTTACTTGTCCATTTCCTTGAAGGCAAAGAGTGTTTCTTATACATTTTTTGGTCCTCACTATTTAGCACTGTGCCTTGAACTTAAGCAGTAAATGTTTATTTCATGAATTTGGGTGCAGGTCAGATACTATGATGTAGTTTTTTTTAATGTCTTAAAAATTAGAGATGGGTCTTTTTTTAATATCATAGAGTCTATTCTACTCATTTCTTAATATCACTACAACCTTTACCTTTCCTCCAAATTTCTAGATCTTCGCTTTTTCACTTTTCCTTTCACCTTACTTCTTACTTTTTTCTTAATAGTAGTAAAACGTAAAACATACAATTTACATCTTACTCATTTTTAAGCGTGCAATTCAGTAGTATTGAGTATATTCACATTGTTGTGCAACAGATCTCTGGGACTTCTTCCTTTTCAAATCTCAAACTCTATACCCATTAAACCACTCCCCTTTTCCCCTTTCCACCACCTTTGGAAACCCACTTTTCTGTTTCTATGAATTTGACTACCTTAGATACCTCATATAAGTGGAATCATACAGTATTTGTCTTTTTGTGACTGGCTTATTTCACTTAGTATAATGTCCTCAGGTTCATCCATGTTGCAGCATGTGTCAGAATCCTTCCTTTTTAAGGCAGAATAATCTTCTGTTGTGTGTCTACACCACATTTGTTTATCTATTCATCACTTAAACATCGGGCTTGCTTCCACCTCTTGGCTGTTGTGAATCTCCTTACTTAACTCTTATCACATCCTCTCCTGGCCTTGACATTTTCTTATTAAAAAATAAGTGAAAAACAAAGTTAACGTTTTTTTTTTTTCTTGCTAAATGTTTCATGACATGTTGCCCAAATGTTTGAGTCATAGCTACCATTATCAAGCTCATTCTATCAGCCAGTTGCTGTGTTATGTGTTTTCTACTCCTTGGTTTGCTGAATCTTCACAATAGCTTTGCCGAGTAAACATTATCTTCATTTGTAAAATGAAGAAACTGAAACTCAGGAAGGGTCACTCAATGGCCCAAGATCAGACATGTAATAAATAGTAGAAGTGGATTAGAACCAAGACTGTCTTATTCCAATCGTCATGCTGTTTCCAGTATGCTACATTGCTTCTCCTACTTTGCTCTCTATCTCCATCTCCCAACCCCAGTAGGATGGCAAGAAGGGGGAAAAATAATCTTGGTCTATCAACTTTTTTTTTTTTTAAAGATTTTATTTTAGTTTTTCTCCCCAAAGCCCCCAAATACACAGTTGTATATTCTTCGTTGTGGGTCCTTGTAGTTGTGGCATGTGGGACGCTGCCTCAGCGTGGTTTAGATGAGCAGTGCCATGTCCGCGCCCAGGATTCGAACTGACGAAACACTGAGCTCCTGCAGTGGAGCGCGCGAACTTAACCACTCGGCCACGGGGCCAGCCCCGGTCTATCAACTTTTTTCTTGGGAAAAAAAATATGTGGGACTTAGCAGAGTTGCATTTTTGTTCAAGACTAGTTCATGGATATCAAATCTATTTCTAAAGATTTTGATGTTAGAGTAATGAAGGATTCTAAGGCTAAAGAATCCCATCACTATTCTAGCAGGTCTTACTAGGTTAATAGGATATAGTGAACTTTTCAGAACCAACTAAATAGCATCTATACGTTTTATTGATTTATATGTTCTTTCATTCAACAAACATGAAAAACCTAAAATATATAAGGCAGTCAAACCATGAATTTTTTGTCTTCATCCTTTTTCTCTAAGGGGCCTGAAAAAGAGAGATTTTATTCTTATCATCTTCAGTATAGGAATTTCTAAAAAGAGCTGTCACACAGTGACCCAAAGTACTCCAGATTCACTGCATTGTATAGGCAGTGGTTGGATAATCCCTAAGGAAGTTTAAGGCAAGATTCCCATATTTGGAGAAAGTTGAAGTTGTTAATGAGCCAGATTCTCTTTCATTCTGAGATCCTGAGAGGCTAAAGATATGCAAAATGAAATAGTTCATTTTACTATTACTCATCTTAAAATGTAGTAAATATTGTAACTGCTTCAAAGAAAAACTTCCTGAGGCTTGGAGGTCACCAGATAAAGCTAGCCAGTTGGCTTTCAAGAGTCCTCACAAGATGTCATTGATTTTGGTTGATTTACAGAGTCCATAGTCCAGTCCTCAGCTTTGTAGGCCCAGAAACTTAATGTTATTAAAGCACGGAAGGTGACACATCTTTCAGGAGTATGCGCACCCTTACTGGTGTATAAATCATGATGTGCTAATTTTGAGTGGAAAGTTAAAGTATTATACAGAGTATGACCTACTAGGATTAGCACAAATGGCACATTCACTGTTTTCCCTGGCTGATGCTATACTGTGCAGTCATTCTCCTCCTTCCTCCTCTTTTAGCTAATAAAACATTAGAGGGGCCAGCCCCAGGGCCGAGTGGTTAAGGTTGCTCGCTCCACTTCGGTGGCCCAGGGCGTCGCTAGTTCGGATCCTGGGCATGGACATGGCACCGCTTGTCAAGCCATGCTGAGGCGGCGTCCCACATCCCACAACTAGAAGGACCCACAACTAAAAAACATACAACTACGTACTGGGGGGATTTGGGGAGAAAAAGCAGAAAGAAAAGAAAAGATTGGCAACAGTTGTTAGCTCAGGTGCCAATCTTTAAAAAAAAAAAAATTAGAATTTTTCAGTTTCTTTTTGCCCTTAATTCCTTTTTCTGTTCTGTACTTATTCTCTTGATAATTTCTTCTCCCTGGCTTCAGTTACTATATGCCACTATTCCCAGTTTATCTCTCTAGTCCCAACTCTTCCTTTTGATTTAACTCCTGCCTACTAGACATCTCTACTTAGATGTCTCATTGTGACCTCAAACTTAACGTGTACAAAACCAAATTGAAGTTTCTTCTCCAGTGTTCCCAGTTTCAATAAATGGTTCCACCACCTACTCAGTGACTCATACACAAAACTAGGAGTCATTCCAGACTCTTCTCATTAACCTCCAAGCATTCAATCACCAATCCCTGTTGATCTGCCTCATAAATATTTCCCTTTTTTATTTTTCAGGTGAGGAAGATTCGCCCTGAGCTAATATCAATGCCAATCTTCCTCCACTTTATAAGTGTGATGTCTCCAGAGCATGGCTGATGAGTGGATTAGGTCCATGCCCAGAATCCGAACTCACGAACTCAGGGCCGCCAAAGCAGAGCGCACAGAACTTTAACCATTCAGCCACAGGGGCAGCGCCCCTGGTTTTCTTTTAACTTTTGTTTGTGGAAATTTCCAAACATATAACAGGACAGAATAAACGCCTTGGAGTGACAGATATGGTCACTATCTTGCTTGTAGTGATGGTTTCATGGGTGTATACATATGCCAATGTTTATCAAATTGTACATTTTGTAAATGTGCAAGTTACTGTTTATCAATTGCACTACAATAAAGCTGTTTAAAAAAAAAGAAAACAGGAAATCACTATTTAGTAACCCCTGATGAATTAAATGATTCAAATATCAATCACCAATGAATGCTAAAGCAATGAGACATAAGGATAAAAGGAAACTTTATATCAGACCATTACCAGCTAAATTCCCTAATCAACCTTAGCATCACTAAAAGTGGGACAAGCAGAAGTTATGTGCCTCTTGATGTGATGTAATCTGAAGTATAAAATAACAACTGCAATATCCTTGCCAAAAAAAACCCAGAATCAAGTCTTCAGATCTAACTTCCAGTCTACAGGCAAAACAAGAAATATTTGGGGCCAGCTGGGTGGCGCAGCGGTTAAGTGAGCGCATTCTGCTTCGGCGGCCCAGGTTTGCCAGTTCGGAGCCCGGGTGCGGACATGGCACTGCTTGGCATGGCCGTGCTGTGGTAGGCGTCCCACATAGAAAGTAGAGGAAGATGGGCACGGAGGTGAGCTCAGGGCCCGTCTTCCTCAGGAAAAAGAGGAGGATTGGCAGCAGGTAGCTCAGGGCTAATCGTCCTCAAAAAACAAAACAAACCAAAGAAACTGATTTCTGTTAAAAAAAAAAAAAAATAGATCAAGCTGACTGACACCATCGAAGAAGGAATCAACTAAATCCGGAATGTAGAACATTCTGGGCATTGAGAATGTTTGTTGGTTTCTAGGCCTTCCTTGTTTCTAGGCTTTTTCAGTAGACAGAGCTATTAAATAAGTGTTTTTCAATAGAAGGGAATAATCATGAGTTCCTACTGATATATCCAATTCTAATTTCAGGTTTTTTAAAGATTTCAAATTCTTTGATTTTGTACTTTCTCTTTCATTTCCTGTATGTGAATTTCTGTCACCACCTTAGTTCCTGCCCTCACGTGCTCTTCCCTAGATTACGGTAGAGTCTCAGCTGGTCTCCCAAGATCTGCAAACCATCCTCTACAGCGGATAATGGTCTTTCTCCTTCTTTTTCACACTACAATTTTTTACTTAGAATTTAATCTACAGTCTATACAAAGTATTTCTAAGACATGAACTTGAAAAATGTAAAATGCAGTTGAGTAAGCTAGGAGCACAGTATGTCATGTTTCCATAAATTTAATTCAGACTTTTTGAGTGACCAGATAGATGAGCCTTGCTTTCTATTAAATCCACGTTAAAACATTTGTTTCTTCCATAGGAGGTAGAAAACAGTTTTATTTTTCATTTAATGTAATCATGATATCTTACATCGTTGGCAAATGTTTAAATTATTGGCTGTATTGGTGATAATTTAAATTTCTTTTGCAATAGCTGCAGAACTGTATTTCACTTGCTGCCTCCGTAGATTAAAGGTTCAGAATTTCCTAACTTAAAAGACTGCCATGTTGGCATAACATTACCAAGGTAAATGCTTCTAAATAGATGGGTGAAAACATATATTTTATTACCCCCAGTCTGTGGATCCCAAAGGCATCCTAAATTCAGCCGGTTCTTTCAGCTCCTGTCCTTAGAAGTAAGCCGTGCCTCCTTTATATTCAGGGAGGGTATATAGAGCTTAGAAAAATCTTCCTAAATTTCTTTTAAATTAACTTTTGATACATTATTTTATCTTTTGGGCCTTATTTTTTTTTTTGTCTTATTCTATAGTTGAGCACTTTCTAATTCAAAAACATAACACTACCTAATACATTTAATTCTGTGACCAGTGAAACGGGCTCTAAACTGTATTAAGCATTTTAGAATCTAGCATGATGCCCCAAAGAGAATGGAGTGGAATAGAATAAAAATGACTGTCCTTTAAACCCAGATGCAATATAAAATATTTCTTTTCTTTTCTTCTAATAATTAAAATGCTTATGCATCACTTACTAGGAAAACCAAAGTTTTAAGCTCTAAACATTTACATTATTCTATTCCCAGCATAGAGTATAGCAGCTATGACCCTTATTGCTGACAGCTTCAAAAAACAAATAAGTAGTTTCAAGCACAGAAAATGATATAGTAAAAGTACAACTTTAATTTTCTAAAATGCTCTGGCTTGTGGAATAAATAGATTAAGAGCAAAGAAAAAATCTTGGGGCCAACCTAGTGGCATAGTGGGTTGCTTCATTTGTTCTGCTTTGGCAGCCCAGGGTTCACAGGTTTGGATCCCAAGTACAGACCTACACACCACTCATCAAACTAAGCTGTGGTGGCATCCCACATACAAAATAGAGGAAGATTGGCACAGATGTTAGCTCAGCGACAATCTTCCTCACCAAAAAAAAAAAAAAAAAAAGCAAAGGAAAATCTTAATTGCAATTTCTTCCATCAAATAATCAAAACAGAAGCCCAATAAATGAGAAGAAATGTTAGAAATTGATCAAAAAACTTGAGTATCAGCTTTGTCATTTTAGGGAAATGCATTGAACACCTTTAAGTTAATTTATCATTATAGTTTCCTTCAGAGTAAAGCCAGGGATGAAGCAGTAGGGGAGTACAGTCATGACTTCCAGGCATTTGTAAAAACCTTATTATATTTTTACACTATTACCATAATTTTACTATATCACCCTATAATTAGCATGTTGATTCTTGAAACCTCGGCCAGGTGTTTGACACTCTTTTACTGTGGTAAAAACACACAACGTAAGTCTACCCTCTTAATTTTTAAGTGTCCATTACAGTGTGGAGAGGGGTGCTTGTAGACATTTAACAGCCGGCTCCCAAAGAAACAGGACCTAGATTTGGTGGGACCCAGATGTTCATGGTGGGATGAAATTAGTACTCTCACGGTGGCCAGCAACGAACCGCCAAAGTGGTGCTGGGCAGGGATGCGCACACCGGGCTCTCAGGTGCGAGTCGGGTGTAGCACCTGCTGCGGACGCCCACAGGGTGCAATCCCGCCTGCTTTTCAAACTCCTTCTGAGCTACTCTCTACATGACTCAGTGGCCTCTTTTCAGTTCCTTAAACTCTCCCAGCTCTTTCTTTTCTCAGGATCTTCACCACATGCTGCTTCCTCTACCTAGAATACTGCACCCTACTCCGCCAGCTACCCCTCAGCCTTTAGATCTCAGGCTTCCGCTGTACACAGACACTATGAGAGAACTCAGATCATGATATAAAATGTAGTTCTTAAGAAAGCTTTTAAAACCACTGCCCTAGAGGATACTAGGATGGGCATTGCCATCCAGACTTATTTTATAGGTTTCAGATTGACAGTCCCGACTCCACCCCTGCCATTGCCACATTGTCTTTACCTATGCTAATTTCTTCTGTTGTTACATTCTAGTCCATACTGTCCTGGGAGCCGTGAACCTGCCTTCTGGGTGACTTTGCATATCTCTCTTCTGATCCAGTAAATGCTAATTTTATAGTTTCGCTCACTGCAGCCGAGGACTACCTTATTCTTAGACACCATGATAACATCACTCCTGGACGAGCTACACAAATTGTATTTCATTTATTTCCAACATTGCCATTGTCATGTGATTTTGAAGCCTTGTTCAGGCTTCTAATGTTTTAATATCCCTCTTGAAAAAGAAGGTTGTACCTGATATCTTACCTAAGTCATTTAAATACAATTAAAATGTAAAAGTCATTTTAATCACTTTATAGACACTGTCTTTAAATAATAAGATTTATTTATACCGTTCATGTATATTTCCATTGACGTCATTTTCAAGAAAGTATTATGAAATTCTCCATGGCCATATACTCATTAGGTCTTCCTTCCTTCCTCCCTCCCTCCCTCTCTCTCTCCCCCTCTCCCTCTTTGTCTTTCATTTTTATTTTCTTTCATTAATAAATTGGTACCTGAATAAGAATAATGAACCTGTTTTTGTATCTTTGATCTGTTACTTTGTATCAGATATTTATTGAAAATATATTTTCTAAGTCTAATCATGAGTTATCTTCTCTTTAATGACTGTAGAACAATTAAAACATTTACTGAGAATCTAAAATTAAATTCCTGTCCCCTAACCCTTCAAAGTTCATCGCATGTGTAATTCCCTGAATGCCATCTGTTAGTGCTTTATTAAGCAAGTTGTTAATGTTATGTAGCAGAAATGTCGCTAACATTAAAAATTGTGCTCTAAAATACGTGTCGACATTCTAAACTCCTGATGACTTGTCTCTCATTACTCTCCTCCTTGTTTGTAATACTGCACTCAGTCATAAATATTCTGCCTCTTTTTCTTTTAGTTTCTTCCATTTATTTCTGGGTGATCATCTTGATTTACTATTATCGGTAGAGTTGGATCACTACCATTCCCAGTGACTGGCGCAGTTCCAGGAACACACTACTCTAGAAAATGTTAAATCTTACTTCTAGTATTTTCTGAAAGAGGTATTATTATTATTATCATAGATAGATATAGATATAGATATTCAAAATATTCTCACCAGAAACTAAACAAAGGTTGTGACCCTAGGGACCTAGAACAAATAATGAAAACATTTCTCTAATTCCCATTACCTTCCATGACTAGAGGATAAAACACTGCGTCCACTAGAGCAAGATTTAGGAAGGAAAAGAATTCTAGGAGGGCTCATTGCTGCTATCCCATGAGTAGAACAATGCCTTGCACACCATAAATACTCAATAGAGGCGGGCTGAATCCATGAACCTGTGGACAAGCAGGGACCACAGCCATGTCTTATGTGGCACTGAGTGCCCACAAATACATGTGTATTTTCATTAATTGTAGAATTAATTGATGTGTCTGTCCAGTTGATCAAAATAAATTATATGCCCAAAGATGCCAGAAAATATTTGTCCATATGGGATCTTTAGTCACAGGTTGTTTATGTACCTGTTGTTTCAAGAAAGTTGGAATAAAATTTAACATGTAATTGTTCTAGCAAATAGTCATGCAGACACATGAATTGTGGTGGGTTTTTTTTTAACTGATACTTATTTGTTTTGGTTTTATAGAATCAAGAGTAGGTGGTTTTGGCAGAAGAATACAGATATGGAGATGATTTTATTTGGCCTCATATATAGTCTTTTTTTTTTTTTAAAGATTTTATTTTATCTTTTTCTCCCCAAAGCCGCCCAGTACATAGCTGTGTATTTTTAGTTGTGGGTCCTTCTAGTTGTGGCATGTGGGATGCTGCCTCAGCGTGGCCTGATGAGCGGTGCCGTGTCTGCGCCTAGGATCCGAACCTGCGAAACACTGGGCCTCCTAAGTGGAGAGTGTGAACCTAACCACTCGGCAATGGGGCCAGCCCCACTTCATATATAGTCTTGAATTTGTTTTTTAAATACCTGGATTTTAGGGGCTGGCCCCGTGGCCGAGTGGTTAAGTTCGCGCGCTCCGCTGAAGGCGGCCCAGTGTTTCGCTGGTTCGAATCCTGGGCGCTGACATGGCACTGCTCCTCAAACCATGCTGAGGCAGCGTCCCACATGCCACAACTAGAAGGACCCACAACGAAGAATATACAACTATGTACCGGGGGGCTTTGGGGAGAAAAAGGAAAAAAATAAAATCTTTAAAAAAAAAAAAATGCATACTGTTTTAAATACCTGGATTTTATAATGTACTCAACATGTAGGCACATAATTCGTTAAATTCTTATTGTGAAGCTTACAGTTGAGCCCTTTCCCCCTCACACACACACCTGCCGCTGTATATTCTGTTTCTCTTTTATTTTCTTTAGAGCACTGACTGAAATTTGTATTTAGTTTTTTATTTGCTCATTGTCTGTCCCTCCTAAATAGAATATATGTTCCATGAAAGCAGACAATCTTATTTGACACACTGCTGTATCCGCAGCACCCGGCACAGAGCCTGGCACGGAAAAATTGCCCCTTGAAACTTTGTTGAATGGTAGGAAGAAAGGAAGGAAAGAAGGAAAATGGCGTTTCCTTCTGATTTTCTTCGTATCGAATTTTTATTGGAAAATGTCTTTGTCCATTCGGGCTGCTGTAACAGAATACCTTGGACTGTGTGGCTTATAAACACCAGAAATTTATTTCTCAGTTGTGGAGGCTGCAAGTCCAAGACGAAGGCACCCCCCAGATTCCATGTCTGATGGGTAAGGGCCCACTTCCTGCTTCATGGGCAGCTGTGTCTTGTTGCTCTGTCCTCATGTGGCAGGGGGTTGGGGAGCTCTTGGGGTCTCTTTTATAAGGGCACTAATCCCATTCATGAGGACCCTAACTTCATGACCTAACACCTCCCAAAGACCCCACCTCCAAATACCAGCACACTGGGGATTAGGTTTCAACATATGAATTTTGGAGGAAACAAGCATTCAATGTATAGCAGGAAAAAATTTTTTAACTAATTAGATAACCCTTTATCCCATATTACCCAGAAAAACAAGGTCATTTTCCATCTCTGTATCTTAGCATCTTTTTTCCCTGATCTCAAAAGAAGAGGTGTTTCTCCCTTCCAAGATTAACCCCATGATGCTTGTACTCTACCTTATACTGAGATCCAGGGAGGGCATAAGATGATCCAGGAAGAGAGTGGGGTGAGAAACGCAGAGGTCGGAGACAAAATGCCAACAAATGCCAACATTTGAGGAAAGGACAAAGGAAGAAAAAAACCAAAAAGGAGACCCTCCTTCCCTCTCATTTACTCCTTACCATCTAGTTTCTGCCCAAACCGCCAAATTACAACTCTTCTCCCAAAAGGTGCTGGCCGCGCCTCCGCTTACTGACCTTCTAAGCCTTTGTCTCTCACTTCTTCCTGTGTAAATGCTCTTCCCCTCTGGCGCCTTGGATAAGTCACTCCTCAGTGTTCAATCGCGTACCCCAGGTTTTGTGTTGTTTTTTCTATTGTCCTTTGAGCAAAGAATTAGAGGGAAATAAACATCTTCCCCCTCACCTGCCTCCCATCCCCTCTCCGTGTTTTCCATGGGGAGGAATTTTCTCAAGTATTCCTGCCTCTTTCCACCTCCTGACTATCTGAGTGGTACTTCTGTTTGGGGAACCGTGCTTTATAGTTTTTCCTCTTCCTTTCCATCTTTTTTCTGCAGAAGAACCAGCCTGTTTTATTCCTGGGACAGTTCCCTGCTGCGCTTGTTCTCAGTCATAATCATCCCCTTGTGACCGAGAGGTCCAGCCTAGGACACAGTGGGGGGTGAGGGGCGGAATGAAGACCCACTCAGCCTTCACATTAAACTAGGTCCTCCAGCAGAGCATTCACTAATAAGAAAGACAGTATTTTAAAATCTCTATCCACCACTTTTGTCTTCTTAATCTGTTTGTTCAGACCCTGCCTGGGAAGAAAGATGCTATTTATTGAGCCCCTCACATCTCCACAACAGTAAGGATCTTTTTTTCCCAAAGAGCTCGGTATACTCACATCTTGATATAGTATAAAGTGCCTTTTTTTTTTTAAGTGTTTATTGTTCTTTTTTTCTCCCCAAAGCCCCAGTACATAGTTGTAAATCCTGGTTATAAGTCATTCTAGTTATTCTATCTGGGATGCTGCCACAGCATGGCTTGATGAGCAATGTGTTTGTCCGCACCCAGGATCCAAACCCGTGAACCCCCAGCCACAAAAGCAAAGCATGGGAACTTAACCACTACGCCTCAGGCCGGGCCCTGCAAAATGCATTTCTGCCCTTTCTCTCCTGAGATACCTTTCTGGTCTCTGTTCAAACATACAGAACTTGTTCCTTCCAAAAGAGTCAGTGAAAACTAATTTGACCATTTGTTTTTCACCGTTTTGGAAAAAAAAGATATGGGTAAGCTCTAATAGTTAATACGACTGTATTTTCTAAGAAGTTCTAAATGATGGAAAGTATTTTTCTGAGTGAATGAATGAAAGGAATCAATCTACCAGTTACCCTCATCCATGCTCACAAAGGACTTTCAAATCTCCTTCTGTAGCCCTTATCATCCCTGGAGTCTTCTATTTCCAATCCTGTGGTAGCAATTGAATATTTCCTCTTACGTTTTTATTGTTTTTCATTGCCCTACATATTTTTTAATTCTTTGAAACTTTTTATTTTGACACAATTGCAGGCTCAGAGAAGTTGCAAGAAAGATGCAAATAATTCTCATTTATCCTTTACCCAGATTCCCCAAATGTTGACATTTTATCACCTTTGCTTTATCCTTTTCCCTGTCTCTCTTTTTTTGCTGTTGTTCTGACCCTTTTGAGAGTACTCCGAAGATACGATTTCCCTCTACTGCCAGATGTTTCTTGAGCGTTTCCTAAGAACAAGGACATTCTCTTACATAAGCACAGAACAATGATCAAAATCAGGAAATTAACATTGATACAATACTATTATCTAATCTAAAGACCTTATTCAGATTTCACCAATTGTCCCAATAATGCCCTTTATGCTGAGGAAAATCTCCAATTATTCCTTACATTCAGATGTCATATCTCTTAAATCTCCTTTAATCTAGAATAGTTCCTCAATCTTTGTCTTTTATGACATTGATATTTTTGAAGAGTACATGTCAGTTATTTTGTAGACTGTCCTTCAGTTAAATATCCCTTTGATTTTATTCATTCACATTAATTTGTCCCTGGGAGCAACGATGAATAAAAGTAATCCATTTTCCATGTCCACGTTCCAGTTTCAAATTCCAGCACTACTGCTTACTAGACGTGTGATCACTTAACCTCTCTGAGCCTTAGTTCCTCATCTTTAAAACTGGGGTAATTATACTTACCTAATGAATTGTAGAGAGGATTAAAGGAAATGAGGTATTTAAAAGGAATTTACCTTCCAAACTCATCAAGTTGTATACATTAAATATACAGCTTTTTTGTCTGTCAATACCACGATAAAGTAGTTGTTTTTAAAAAAGGGGATTTACCCAATTCATGTCACATAGTCATTTGCTTTTCATGTGATCTGGTTTCTCAACTCTCCACTATTTGGCCACCCTTACATAAATGCATTCAGATTGCCCTTGTGTCTCTGAAAATGGGCTTGTAGAGCTACTTACAACTCACCTAATCGACTGTCAGCCTTATCAGACCATCCACCACTGTTGAACCTGTAGTCAATAAAATCCCTAAAGCTTTTTCTGCACAACCTTTTTTACTATCAGTATTATTATCCTTATTACTAATACTTACCGGCCTGACCAACTATATGTGTCAGGCTCTGTACTGAGCACCTCCTTGGATGAGCTCTTCATCTTATGTAATTCTCTCAACTTCATGAGGTAGTTGTTATCTTGATTTTTGAGACAAGGAAGCAGATTCGAAGCAGTTAAGTCAGAACTTGTATAAATGAGAGATCTGGAGTTTAGTTGCAAGTTGACTTTTCAGAACATAAGTAAAAGTTAAGTATCATTAATTTCTGCTTATCACTCTAGCCTATTGGAACCTTTATGATTCCTGATCTTGCCATCTAACATGTTAGCTTTTCCTCCCAACTTGGATCTTATGTGACTCTCATATCTTCCTCCAAGTCATTGATTAAAATGTTGTTCAACAGAGAACACGGTGATAAATGCTAAACAATTCCTTCTAGGTTGAAATCCATCACCCTCTGGGTACAGTTTTTTCAAACAGCTATAAATAAATCTTGGGCGGTTGTAGGCTAATTCACCTATAACCATCTTATCCACAAGAACAACTAAAGACATTTTTTTCTCCTGCCTCTGGCAACCACTCCCCCCCCCCAACCCCCCACGAATCTAATAACACCGTTGGGGGAAAAGAATACTTGTCTTAGTTTAACCCAACTTGTTTGTATTGAAATAACATCGGTCCCCAGTGATTGTTCCTTTTCTTACTAATTCTCTCTTTAATAATCTATTTAGAATTTTGATAGAGGTGAACTAAAACAATAGTAGTTTCCAAAATCCTGGTCCCCTTCTAACAATTTGCTATGTTACCTACAGCAGGTCACTTTTTTAACGTAGACATTTCTGAAAAAAGAATGAGAAAATTAAATCTACCATTTACTGAGCTCACTTTGCTAATTATATTTATTTGATTTGGGCCACAACCTATGCAGTACATATTATCTCCATGTTATAGATAAGAATATGGAGATTTGGAGAGATTTAAAGACGTCCCTAAAGTCACTCAGGTTCTAAGTGGTGGAGCTGCTAGGGATGTTGTCTCGAAGTGGCAAATTTTTTAAATTTATGTATTTTAGGACACTGCTGCCATTAACTGTTCATTTGTACCAAATGGTATAGACTAAACAGTAGATTTGCTTGAGCATCTAAGTGCTCCCTACGCAACCAAATGAGTCACATGGCAGAAGGCGACAAATTCCCAAAGTGTTTTCAAAGGAACCCTTGTGCTTCCAACAGCCTCGGGGTAAAGCAGCCCCACTGTCAAATGTTTGACGTACGTCTCATACTACTGTGATTCTCTTGGAGATTCAGAGTTCTGAGGAGCCCTTTAGACAGGAAACTCGCTTAACTTTCTTGAACCACAGTAGAGTTTCATGAAGCACACCTGGCATAAGCTATTATAGGGGTTAAAGTTGCGGGTTTTTTCCTTTTTAATTCTTGGGACCACGAGGATGTTTATCCAGAGACACAATGAGGTTTAAAACCATGTTCTTCTTCAGATGAACATACCTCCTATTTGGGAAGGGTGTTAGAGTTTACGAAAGGCTTCCTCCTGTCCTGAGGTCGCATTTGGCCTTCACAACCCCCTAGTTTAGGGATGACTGTTATCCTCATTTAACATCTGCAGAGAAAGATCTAGAGTTGCTAACGAATTTGCTTAACGCCTTACAGCAAGAGAAGGGGCCAAACTGAAACTCAAATTCAGATTTTCTCAATCAGAATTCAGTACTCTTTCACTTAACTAATGCTTTTGTTTTCCTGTCTTTGATCATTTAAGAAGCTTGTTGACATTTTCAAAAACAAGCAACTCTGAAAAATGGACAAGGTTGCATTAAAAATGTAAGATGACCTTTACATTACAACAGTTTTAATGCTAAAAACAATATTTGGAATTTTTCCCTTTTAAGAAGTTATTATTCCTTAGCATCAGCAGCTTGGGGTTTAGAATGGAAAATGGGGTATCCCATACTACATTTGAGCCCTGTGGGAAAACAGTGGGATCGTGGAAACAGCAAATTAGCCCACAGCTATACCTGTTTATATAGTCAACATGTTTGTTCTGTTTGAAGATACTTCAAAAATAACAATTGTAAAAGAGATTACTGCTTTGATCAGAGAATCTGAATCTCCTTTGTTTGACCATGAATAATTGGTCTTTGTAATGGTAATGCTTCTTTTAAGCAATATCAGATCTGTAAATGCCCCTTAATTACAGGCAAGCAGTTTTGGAGGGAATTCACGACAGCATTTTATTGAAGGTCTTTTCTAGTTCCCCTTCAAATCTAATTACAGTAGGAAGATTATTTTAGGCCAAGCATCAAAAAGCTATAATTACTTGCGTTTCCATTAATGTTCACATAGGTCAAAATGGTTATCTTATTGAAGACTAAGATTTAAATCTTAGGAATGTCATATTTTTCCTATAAAGCATAGAACAGAAGGTAAACACTTGCTGAAATGTATTTGCTAACCTGTTAACCGTAATTCTACTGACATCCTAGGAGTATTTTTTCCCCCAGACCTGACATCTAGAAGCATTCCATGGGAATCCATAACTTAAACAATGGTTGATTCCTAAATCTCATTTTTAAATGTGAAACCAACTGAATAATCCAATTAGAGTAGATGAGTACAGTATGGAGAGAAGGAAAGACTGTTTTTTTGAGTCCTCCTATTTAAATTTGGGGGTTATGAGGCTTAGTTTTTTTTTGTAAGAAAATATATGTTAATACAGAGTGTTAGATGTTGCTGAAAATGTGAGGAAATGGGATTGCTAAACTGCAGATCGGGTGATTTAGATAGATACGAGGAAGAATTTCTCAACAGCAGAGTGAAATCTCCTTATGTGGAGGTGGTTTGAGAGTTGCATATTTTGTGAAATGGTGTGGAGCAAAGCCTGTGTGCCAAGCAAGGCCTCCTTCTAAGAAGGGGAACCTTCAGTTGATGGCATTTCTTATTTTACATCATATTCAATCCCAAAATGGGATTTATCTCCTCACCTGGCCAGAACGCGAAGGACGCCATTAAGCACTTATACCTGGCACAAGCTGCTACCTTGCAACTTGATTCTTTTCAAAATTGTGTTAACATTTAAACTTATTTAAAAGCTATGAATAGAGACAATCACACCTGTGTATGAGAGGAAATGATATCTCTGAGGTTTAAACCATACCGAATTAGCACATTCCCAGTCATTTCATGTGTGTGTGTGTGTGTGTTTTCCTAATTATGGCAGCAATTAGCTTTGAGGCATTGCATTCCTTCCAAGCAGCAGGGACGGAGAACAATAATCTTGTTTACCAGGAGCTGGAGAGCATGTACCTGGCTTTGTTCCCTCCACAGCCTAATCTAAAACGCTTTGCTAGGTGCCATCCCACACAACAGAGTGTGACTGGACGCCCTCAAAGATCCTCCCTCACCTGGTTAATTCACTTGTCCCTGAAAACCTCTAGAAGGTCAAGGAAAAACAGGTAACAGGCCATTTCCAACTTGATAAGGTAGCACATTTTATTTACATTCATTTCAAAAACAGAGCCTTCATCTACAGGAATCCGTTCCTTAATCGTTTAACGGGGTGAAATTATCACAGGGAAAATAATGAAACTCTTTTAGACTGTTCTTGACAATTAATGGGATAGAAAGGTGGCTGTTGTAAATGGCTCTTTTGCAGTAAGGGGGAAAAGCGAATTGTGAAATGGACAAGTTATTTACGTTTGAAAATAAACTGCATCTCACACTGGGAAATTAGGTTGCGGGCGATTCTGCATTACCACATGAACATGTCATTAGTTTTAATTTTCCACAACAAAGATTTTTAGGGTAATTTGCTTTCATTAGAATGGAATAGTTTCTCTTCTACATACACTTTCAACACCTCTGTTGTCACCATTAGAGGCTTTTTTCTTTTTTCTTGATGTGTAAGAAGACTAATCTTACTTTTTCTAAGTATCTAAATATTACAGCAGAAGTTTTATTGCATTCAGCAAGAACTGAAACAGCGGGTGAGCACAATGCAGATGTATCATAACTATTGTACAATGCTAAAATAATGACACTATGAAGGTATACTGCCAGCATTTGCCATGTTTTAGTGTTTTAGAGTGCTTAGTGTACACAGTATATTTCTCTACTGTAAAATGTAGGCTACTACAGAGGAAGAACAATTACCAGTTATACATTAACCATGAAAGCCCATTTCTTGTGGCAAATGCAAGGTCTATTGATCAAGTAATATTTGTCAGTAGAAATGAGTCTCATTACTGAATGAAGCTTGTGAAGGAAACCATTGTCTAGTGGGATATCATGACATGTGCAAATCATCCATTTGCTTAGGGTGGTTTGAATATCATCAACTATTTATCTTCACTTTTATAATGTAATTTACTGACTTTTCCAGCTAATCAACCCCAGAAGCTGCATTCTTTTGTTAACTTAGTATGCTGCACATTCAAACAATGATTAATCGCCTAATGTTAACCATGAGATAAGAAAAAAAATTAAAAGAAAATGAATGACGTAGTCACTTGTGTTACAAAATTGGCTATAAACTAGTTTCCCAGCATGAGCTGTGGTTTATTTTCAAACTCAAATTACTTGTCTATGTAACCTTATCTTCCGGGTACTTCCTGCAAACTTCATATCTTATGCAATCAAGCCCATAAATATAGGTAGAAGTTAACCTGAATGGCTGAAACAGAGTTAAACACACACATGTAGTTAAAGCTTTATCACCATTTCTGTCATAAACCTCTCCCTTTTCTTTAAGAGATTTACCAAGCTATCATAAAAATGTATTATGGCTGTATCTTTGCAAAGGCTTCAACTCTTCAGAAGGAGCTTGCCTCCTTAAACGTACTGGACTTCAGTCTACAGTCTCAGAGGAGCACAACAGATGTGCTACGACACGGCAGGATGGCCAGTGTGTCTGGATATGAATGTCACGGGGTTGAGGTGACACTGGCGTTAACTATTCCCTCCTTAATTTTTGTAAATTCCTAAAAAATTAACACAGCATAACTCCAATGATGACGTAATACTAGAGGCATACAATTAAACACATTTAACCAATTCACCAAATACATAAGAAAAAGTGTAAAATAGAATGCTTTATGGGAAAAAAGTGATTATACATAATCAAATATCTATAATGAGAGGATAGAGATTTTCCAGGGATATAATCAACCTAAAATGATTGGGCAGGAAAATTCAAAGGATCAGATCCACCAAATTGACTTAGCAAAAGGCTGTAGCAAGCGTCATACTGATGATTCTGCTGATTCATTTGCAGCAGCTACTTGCAGTAGCATTGTATCTTGCAGTATATGTGCAGCATATCGAGAAAGTAAACTCAGTCTTTGTAAGTTTCTAATAGGTTTTTTTTTTGAGGAAGAAGATTAGCCCTGAGCTAACTGCTGCCAGTCCTCCTCTTTTTGCTGATGAAGACTGGCCCTGAGCTAACGTCTGTGCCCATCTTCCTCTACTTTCTATGTGGGACGCCTACCACAGCATGGCTTGCCAGGCAGTGCCATGTCTGCACCCGGGATCAAAACTGGCGAACCCTGGGCCCCTAAAGTGGAACTTGCGCACTTAACCCCTGTGCCACCAGGCTGACCCCTCTAATAGATTTTTAAAGGGGTAGACACAAGGCCTCTCTTTCTGTGGATGACTTCCCCTCCAGATATATAAGATTATCTTTAATTACCTCTTACTTTATATGTTCCTATCTTAAAAGCCAGACGATCATGTAGTGGAAGATCACTGGCCTTGAGTCGGAAAACTGAGTTCAAATTCTTCAGGGCTCTTCTCAGAGATCACTTCCTCCAGGAAGCCCTCTTTGACTAACTAGCGCAGATAATGCTTTACCTTCTGGGTTGTCATAGCATTTTATGCTTAA
Organism: Equus quagga; assembly: GCF_021613505.1. Taxonomy (NCBI): domain Eukaryota; kingdom Metazoa; phylum Chordata; class Mammalia; order Perissodactyla; family Equidae; genus Equus; species Equus quagga. The sequence continues at coordinate 35,927,536 of NC_060272.1, read as the reverse complement.
CCTTTAGCAGCACCCTTGGTTCCCTCTGAATCCCCGGCGCTCGTTAGCACCGTTCATGTCACTTTGTAGGCTCTCGGGAACTGCTTATGGAATAATGGGTTTCTAAAACTGAAAGGGTTCTATTAGAACAGATGACTCTTTTGTTTCTTTTCCCACCTATCAATTCCGTGAATCCCAGCTTATCTCCCTAGTAGCAGGCTTTCTTGAAGGTAGGCCATTTGTGCATGGAATTGCCAATGCTTAAGAACAGTAATACTGATATCTTGATGACTTGGGACATAGATAGCAACCTTCTTTGCCTTCCTTCCTGCCTGCCATCTGTAACCTCTAATCTCTCTCTTCTCCTCAGAGGTAAACTGGTAACAATTGTGTGTTAGCAATTTTAGACACTGTATATTTCATATAAATTATTTACATAAATGGTACCATGAAATATGTATTAAACAGTGACTTTTTTTCACTAATCATGCCTTTAGAGATCATTTCGTGTTAGTGTAGACATAGCTACTTCATTCTGTTAAAATTTTGTAAAAACATTGGGAGTATTCCACGATGAGGATATACTACAATTTACTTAATCGTTTACTTGATCATTACAACACTTATTGTTGGCTATTTAGATGGCTACCAATTTTTCATTATTACAAGGAATGCTGCAATAAACATTCTGGTACGTCTGTCTATCTCTGTGCACATTTAAGTGATTTTTGAGAATGAATTCCTAAATGTGAAATTTCAAAGTGTATGAAAAGTTTACCTTTTGGTAGACGTTTCTAGATTGCCCTCTGTACAGATATACAATTTACAAAGCCTATATAAAGTTATCTTTTTACTAACGTTATGAGACCTGCAGTATCCCCACAGCCTCATTGAATCTTTTTCATTTTTGCACATCAGTTGAGCAAAAATGGTGTCCTGTTGCTGTTGTGATTTGCATTTCCGTGATAGTAGTGAGGTTGAGAATCTTTTCATATGTTTATCAGCCACTTATACATCTGCTTTTGTGAATTGCTTATTTACCACCATTGCCTAATTTTCTGTTCGGGTCTCTTTGTCTTATAGATTTTTTGAGATCTCTTTTATGATTGTGGGTATTAAGCCTTTGTTGCAAATATTTTCTCCCAGATAGTCACTTACCATTTTGGGGGGTCGGGGATTGAGGGGTCACTTGTCTTTTAATTTTGTGGTCGCACTGATTTACAAGACTCTCCATTGTGTTAGGCAGTCTCCTGGACTTTATTATCTAAATTCTTTAGACATCACGTAGAAATCAGATTTGATCAATCCATGGGCCAACTGCGTTCTCCAATTTATCCAGTTTGTGATTTATTCTAAGCACCGTGCTCTTCTTGCCTGGAATTCCATCCTCTCTCTTCTTATCTACCGTTTTGCAGAATGTCATGTTTTCTTTAAGGGCCAATTCAAGAATCAAAGTCCACATTGATCTCTCTTCCTTGTTCACCATTCGTTTGCACACGATAAAGTTATTTTGTATTTTATGGGTGCATGTATTGTAACTTCAACCAGATGGGAAGCTGTTCAACTGAAGGACCCTTGCTTTTGCTGTATAACTTCCAGTGTTTTCCACATAGTAGGAGTCTAGTAAATATTTGCTGGCTGTTAAAAACAAATTTTTTTATAGGGAAATATTTCATCTACCTGCTGCACCTCATACTTACACACTAGGAGCAATTTGCCTATGCATTTCTTCAATCATCCTTTTTGTGTAATTTGTCTTTTGTGCCATTTGTCATTAGGCCAAACCTGCTTATAATGTCTGAGTTCTAACCCTCAACAATAAAGTTGAGAACAGTGTTAAAGATCTGATTTTCTCAGAATTCTCTGGAGGCACAAAGAAGAATCTACTGTTTTTCAAATTTGAAAGACACATCTCTGAAGTCCAACTTGTCCGTTGGTCTAGGTCTTTATTTCAAGCTCCTTGAGCTCTGGCTTCTCCAACACGACCACAGTGCATGGTGTTGGGATATAAGATGGGCCCACCTAAGAGAGACCATGGCTTTGCAGCGGTTTGGGGGTTTATTTGTCTGTTTTTCGAAATTAAAAGGCAAAGCCTAATCTAGACTACGTTAAAAGAAAATTGATATTTCATTGATTGTTCAAGTTGTGCTTATTACTACTGTTTCTACTGTGCTTACCTTAAGGTTTTTTTTATCATAGAACATTTCAAAAAGATACAAAAATAGTCAGAATGAACCCTCATGTACTCCTCACCCAGCTTAACTCATGCGTTAACAGCGTAACTCACGGCCAATCTTCTTTGATTCATACCTCACTCAATGCTCACCCTCTCCAAGGTATTTTGAAGCAAATCCCAAAAAGTGACATCATTTTATACTTAAATATTTTCCTGATACCTTTGAAAGACATTACTGCAATAACTTGCTTTCTGACATTTTCGTTCAAAGCTCTGGAGGCCCGCAGTGTGTGTCTGTGTGTGCCTGTGTGTGCACGTGCGCACATGTGCACGAGAGCACATACTCTTCGTACAGACATACACTTTCATTTAGTGCTCTATGTGGCAGAGGCAGAGTGGGAAAACAAAGATGAATGTGACGTGGAATATAATAAAAAGAAATTTGCTAAGTTCAGTGATGATGGTGGTACCCAGGACATCAGGGCCACCATGACAGAGAAATGATAAGACCACAAAGGCTGAGGAAAGAGATGTGTTTTAGCTGAGATGGAATTGATTGTGTGGGTTTATGATGGATTCTCCTCAATTTAACTCTAAGTCTTCTAGAAATACAAATCTGTGAAAACTGGTCCTAGAAAGCAGGATCTCATCTCTCTCTCTCTTTTTTTCTTTTTGCGGAGGAAGATTAGAAGATGAGCCCTGAGCTAACATCTGTTGTCAATCTTCCTCTTTTTTTGCTTGGGAAAGATTAGGCCAGAGCTAACATCTGTGCCAGTCTTTCTCTACATTGTATGTGGGTCACTGCCACAGCATGGCTGATGAGTGATGTAGGTCCATGCCTGGAATCCAAACCTGCGAACCCCAGGCCACCAAAGCAGACCACACAGAACTTAACTACTACACCATAGGGCCAGCCCCCAGGATCTCATCTTGTGAAGTAAATGAAATAGCTCCCAAAGTTTGGAGAGTTTTTTCATTTTTATTTCAAATGATTTCAAACAAAGAAAAAGTTGCAAGAATAAACAAAAAATTCCCATATACTTTTTACCCAGATTCAGCAATCACTAACATTTTGCCACATCTCTCTCTCTGTTTCTGTCTCCCTTTTTCCATACACACACATGCACACTTTTTTTTTGCCTTGATTAATTCAACCATTAGTTGCAAACATCATGACCCTTTCCTGTAAATATTTAGGGTGTATACCCTAAGAACAAAGATATTCTCTTATATACCACAGCTACATTATCAAGTTCAGAAACGTAGCCTTGCCCATACTCAAATTTTGCTAATTAACCCAGTGACGGTTTTTACAAACAATGCTGCAGTAAACATCTTGGTACATCTATCTTTGTGCACATTTAAGTGATTTTGAGGAATGAATTCCTAAAAGTGGAATTTCAAAGTGTATGAATTTTTTATTTTTAGGAAGATTAGCCCTAAGCTAATATCTACCACCAATCCTCCTCTTTTTGCCGAGGAAGATTGGCCCTGAACTAGCATCTGTCCCCATCTTCCTCTACTTTATATGTAGGACGCCTACCACAGCATGGCTTCATAAGCAATATGTAGTTCCACACCCGGGATCCAAACTGGTGAACCTCGGGCCACCAAAATGGAGCATGCGAACCTAACGACTGCACCACCAGGCCAGCCCCTGAAAATTTTATTTACAATTCATACTCAAATTTGGCTAATTATCCCAAAAATGTTCATTGTGGCAATCCCCCCACTCCATCTAGATCAAACCAGGATTCTCTCTTCCTTTATTTATTTATTTGTTTTTAAAGATTTTTTTTTTTCCTTTTTCTCCCAAAGCCCCCTGGTACATAGTTGTGTATTTTTAGTTGTGAGTCCTTCTAGTTGTGGCATGTGGGACGCTGCCTCAGCATGGCTTGGCGAGCAGTGCCATGTCTGCGCCCAGGATTCGAACTGGTGAAAGCCCAGGGCCACCAAAGCAGAGCACAAGAACTTAACCACTCGGCCATGGGTCCGGCCCCCACTCTCTCTTCCTTTAAAAAGAAGTAGTAGTTGCTGAGTCTTTCTCTGTCTTTCATGACATATACATTTTTGAAGAGCAGCCTGCTGGTTTGTAGAAAGTTCTTCAGTTTGAGTTTGTGCGATCTTTCCTGTTTGGATTCAGGTTATGCATTTTGGGTAGGAATACAACATAAATAATGTTGCATCCTTCTCCGTTTATCACATCAGGAAGGACACGATGTCAGTTTGTCCCATTAATGATGATGTTCATTTTAATCATTTGCTTAAGGTAAGGTCTGCTGGGTTTTCCACTGTTAGGTTACCATTTTTTGCATTGTAAGTAATACCTCATCTGTGGAGAAATACTTTAAGACTGTGGAAATAGCCCATTCCTCATCAGAATTTCACCCATTTTGGCTTTCATTGATTTTTGCCTGAATCAGTTAACACTACGATGGTTGTAAAATGGTGATTTTTTGAATTCTCATTTCTTCTATGTTTTTAGATGACATTCTATCAAACTTTTATTCTTAATTTTACCTTTAAGTCTATAACGAATAAAACTGAATTCATCAAGCATTGATTGCCTGTTTTCCGTGGGACACTGTGCCAGGAGACATTGTGAAGAACACAAAGACAAGACCATTTGTGCCCTGCAGAGAGACACAGGATTTGCTGGGAGAGACAGACGTAAAGCAGATGGTAAGCCATGCTTTCCTGGTGATACACAGCTAACGGGAAGGAGAAGAAACCGAGAGAAGGTAATTTACTGGGGGATATGGACTGACCTTGAGAGAGACGTGGGATTTTAGCTGGGCTGGTGATATACGGTACATGTGGTCAAAGAAAGACATTAGAGTTGGTGGGAACAGCAGGGGTATTTTGGGAAATGACAAATAATCCCCATCGTTAGGGCCTCAGGTTCCTGGAAAAAGAGGCGGGAGGCATAGTGAGATTCCAGGCTGGAAAGATCCGCTGGGGTCAGCACAAAGTGCCAGGCTGAAGAGTTTGGATTCCAGTCTACTCATTGAGGGAAGCAATGAAACGCATTTGAGGAGGAGCGTTACCTATCAGATGATGCTTAGGGCAGGGACTGTGTCTTGTTCATCTTTATGTTTCCAAAGCCTGCAGCAGTGCTCAGCACATAGACGGTGTTCAATAAATGTTTACAGACACCAACGTGCCAGATGATTTGAAACAGGGACTGGGGTGTGTGTGTTTTATGTGTGGGTTGAGGTCAGGATGGGGGGATGGGGTAGGGAGGAGGGGGGTCCTCAGAAAGCAGCTCTTTATTGAACTGTTTATGGAAAATGTTTTAAGACTACCACCACCCCTCCTCCCCACCCCCAACTTTAATTTTCAATTTCCAATAACCAAGTTTGGGAATTACTTTTGAACAACTTTGGGTGCCAGGAAGGAAAACAAGGCTGTTATGGAGAAGACAGGGACATCCCATTAGAAACTATTGCATTCTATATCTTCTATATGAATATTTTATTTTTATTTTTATTTTTTTGAGGAAGATTAGCCCTGAGCTAACTGCCGCCAATCCTCCTCTTTTTGCTGAGGAAGGCTGGCCCTGAGCTAACATCCGTGCGCATCTCCCTCTACTTTATATGTGGGATGCCTACCACAGCATGGCTTGCCAAGCGGTGCCATGTCCGCACCCGGGATCCGAACCGGCAAATCCCGGGGCCACGAAGTGGAACGTGCGCACTTAACTGCTGCGCCACTGGGCCAGCCCTACATGAATATTTTAGATTTTAGAAAACCAAACAACACAAACAGCTCTTTAAAGATTCAAACAAACTTTATTCAGCTTTAAGAGTCTACATATTTTGGGGGCCAGCCCGGTGGCACAGCAGTTAAGTTCACATGTTCCACTTCGGTGGCCTGGGGTTGGCCAGTTCGATCCCAGGTGTGGACCTACACACCCCTTGTCAAGCCATGCTGTGGCAGACATCCCATATATAAAGTAGAGGAAGATGGGCGCCAATGTTAGCTCAGCACCAGTCTTCCTCAGCAAAAAGAGGAGGATTGGCAGCAGATGTTAGCTCAGGGCTAATCTTCCTCAAAAAAAAAAAAAAAAAGGAAAAGACAAAAGAAAGAGTCTATGTATTTTGTCAAAACACTATAAATAATCTAGTTCACTTAATAGGGGAAAACAAAGCAACAAAGTAAAATGAGATACACAAAATAACTTTAAGAAAAAGATTTATACAAGTCTTGGATCACTTAGGAAATGAATTAAAACATTTATATCTATATTTAAAACATTCCAGGTTGTCCCTTTCCAACTTCAAACTTAGTAATCTTTCTTCAGCTTATTTTGTAGTGAATCCTGAAAATCTAGCAGCTTGGTTAAGAAAGTTTACCCTTTTTCCCAGCACAGATTGCTGGCAAGTTGTGGCTATACTTGCTGGTTTCAAATGGAAAAGCATTTGATAATCATCTACAGTTCTAATGAACTCTTAATTGTATAAAAGTAACATTTATTTATGGGATTTTTTTTTTTTTTTGGTGAGGAAGATTGGCCCTGAGCTAACATATGTGCCCATCTTCCTCTATTTTGTATGTGGGATGCCTCCACAGCATGGCTTGATGAGTGGTCTAGGTTCCCATCCAGGACATGAATCTGTAAACCCCAGGCTGCCGAAGTGGAGGGCATCGAACTTAACTACCACACCTCGAGGCTGGCCCCCTATGTATGTTTTTAGTAGAAACATTTATTCTAATTACAACTAGAATACATGGCAATTTTGGAAAATTTAGAAAATATCGGAAAGTATAAAGTAATGAAAAACTACTCATCATTTCACTACCCAATGATAACCACCAAAATACATACATGTTTTGTATTTTCTTTTCACCTTTATGTATATGTGCTTATAAAGCCTCAACTTTCTTTTACTTAGCATATCATGAGTATTTTCCCATGTGACTAAACATTCTTTAATAATATGAGTTTCAGTAGCAGAACAGTAGCTATTGCATGGATGTATTGTTTAACTACTGTCTTATTATTGGGTACCTGGGTTATTTCCAATTTTATTTTATGTATATGTAAAAATATATATTTCCTAGAGGGGGAATTATCTATCATTTTGACAGGTTATTTACATTTTTAGCCTTCTTCATAGTTAGTGTCAAACGGTCCTCCTCAAAAGTTATCCAAATTTACACAAGCATCACCAGTGGAGAGAAGTTAAGGCACAAAGAGTTGGCATGGGTCTTAGCACTATTTTTACACATTTCATTTACAAATCAACCTCCAGCGGGTGTTCCCTTGTGAGCCATGCGCAATTCATTTGAACACTGAGCTGCGTGTGCCCCACAGCCTAGTGCCATTAATGCTTTTGTCATCACGTCAACAGCAATTGGCTCAAAACATTGCTCATTGTGATGCTGGTGATGTGGCCTCCTTAATATTCTAAAAGATTGTTTGGTATAACTGCTTCAGTGCAGGATTTTTTTTCTTAACTTTTCCTATCATGTTTAAAGTCAGAATTCAAATACAGTACAGTGTAAGCTACAGTGTGCCTGGCCTATAACTTGGTTCAAGGCATTTATGTGTATGTCATTTTTGTATGTTTATTATACTAACAAGGTGGAAAAAGCAATCCCAGTCCCCTCAAAAGGTAAAATTCTGTTTTTTGTATATTACTAGAGTTTTAAAAATAGGTGGTTCGATAAATTATAGTACATTTAGGAATAAGTGCACACTGAAAGTTTTATGAGATATTTCATGAAGAACACATTTAAATCCAAACAAATATAATATTTAATTTCTTAAGAACTAGGGTGAGAGACAGCACAAAAACAGAACATTAAGTTTTTTTCTTAAGACATTATTTTAATTTGTACAAAACAGAAGTATACAATCTTATTTAAATTCCATATTTTTTTCATCACAAAAGGAAGGAGCAGAGCATCTTTTCTCGTGTTTCTTAATCTTTTGAGTCAAAATGGTTTGGATTTTTCCTAATCTCAGTTAAAGCTTCTAATTATTATGTTCTTTTCTCAATGAACTTTTTCTTTTGGATGTGTGGCTTAAAGCAGTTGCCATTAATGAAAAGATTAAAAACAAATGTTTCAGAGGACAATAATTATATTTTATATTTCTATTGATACAGATTCTAACACTAGGTAGATAATTAATGAATATCAAAACAGTCACTTTAAATTGAATAATCTTACCCTAGAGAAGAGGGTATTCCCTTTATAAAAAATTATTTTTACTCAGTCTCCTGCTTTTTTTGTGGCCCGATATCACTCGGTAATTTGATTCTGGTTTTACAGAAATGGAATAGTCCATGAATATTTTCCAAAGTGAATAAAATCTTGTCTAAAATGCTCTAGGTCCCTTCATTTCAAGCTCTCCCTGACATTTTGGCCAAACAACTGAATACAGATATTTCTTTTGCCGTATCTTCTTGTGAACATTGTTTTAGTGATGGCTCCGTATTTCTCTCATCTCATCATTCGGAAGCTATTTATTACACTTTTTTCCACTCCCTCCTTCAAAATTCCCCCTCCCCCATCGTTGAATGCCTGTTCAGCCCCCACACATTCAGGCATATTTATTCCCGTAAAGATAGTGACACTTATGGTTTATTCTAAGAGACTAAATCTGTGTTGCCCAGTGACTAAGGACTTAAGCATGCACACTGCTTCTACGCTTAGCCTCCTACCTAACTTGACTACTCAACTTTTTCTTTCTTTCCCTCAGATTCTCTGTTTTGGCACAGTTCAGTTAACACACCACTCACTGCCAGGCCACTAATTGATTTCTGAAACCTGACATTTGTTTTTTGTTTTCTCCTATCTTCCCTAATGGTACAGCACTACTCAGCAGGAAGGAATGCAAAGAACTAGAAAGTTCAAAGTAATTGAGGATCTGTCCATTCACACTCTCTGGCATCACGCCAGTGTAGACCTGGAACATTTGAAAAATATTTATCAAGTTTTAACCCTTTTTGCTAAGTCGATGAAGCAGGTTTGCAGCTGTAGCATTTGTGTTCACAGCAACAGCAACTGAGCTTGGTTGAACATGTTCTTTATATGTTCGGAACCGCATGGCAAATGTCTCAGAAAAGGATTACTTTCCAATTTCCGTACTATTGTACAGTGCTAAGCTAGCTATTTTCTATGAGATTGCAGAGCTGGGCATTTCAGAGAAACCATTATTTAAAAGTGGCAGCCCTATTTCATGAATCTTTATGTCAGAAATGAAATTTAAATAAATGCTACTGTATTTGAGCAAAAAAGATTGTATTCAGCTTTTCTACTGGAAATGTGTTGCCAGCCCAACCATAGCTAGGTTCATATCTGTATGTATTAAGAAAAGTGGAAATGTGAAAAAAAATCAAGAGGATTATAAAAAATTTTTATTAAACATTTATCAAATAGCTAGGTATTTCCCCCATTGGAAAAGCTTTTGTAAATGAAAGCATGTTAAAAAAAAAATGGGACGAAATATAGAAACATTTATAGTAAATAACTATATTTCATTACAGTGAAAACTTAGGTTGAAATAACAGGCCACTGACACTCTGGTAAAAAAGAAAGACAAAAGGAAAGGTCTCGAAAGGCTTAAAAGCAAATAAAAACATAAATAGATACGAAATTGTATTAAATCTAGATTAGATTTAAAGTTAAAAAGAATACAAAAGTTCTTTTAAGAGTTATCTACATCACACTCTGGTTTGATCACGTTATCAGCATTAAATAACTAAAAATCTTTCAAAGTTCAATTTTTTAAAAAGTTATATTAAATCCCATACCAATTCTACAATCTGTTTCGAAGTTATTTAATTACATAACTGGGTTCAATATTAGAGAAAAACAGGACAGCTTTTTAAAGGTGAAGGGGGAGAGTATGAGGATTGTTTGCTCAGAAAAAAATTTGCAAAAACACTTATTAAGTAATACTTTGGAGACATGAAAGTATTCGTCAACCATTATCTGAGAGCAGTGACACAGCTATAAAAATGAATCATTTATTAACAAGAAGGGAATGAAAAGGAGAAAAAAGTATATTTTACAGTGTAATTTTATGCTTTCTAATAATAAATCAATACCTCTAATACTTTATTTGTACATTATTTTTTGATCTACACACTGAAATGAGGTCCATACCTTTGATAGATCCACTCTTTGAAGTGAATGTTTTTTCTAAGAACTCGGTTTTTTAAAGCTTTTTTATTGTGAAGTGATGAGTAGGCTGTTGTATATGTAAAATTGTCTGATAGTATAGTGTGCTGTCAACATATATACATATGTAGTAATATTCCAGGCATTTTTATTGCAGTTTCTTTTTCCGGCTTCCCAATAAGCCAGATAAAAATCACGTACATGACCACTGAGGATTAAGGGAAGCGGTTTCCTTAGGTGATTGCTGGCAAAAATTCACCTTCTTATTATAACATAGTAAATGGACGGTAATCTATTTGGCTATTACTTTCCTACAAGTTTGGATTCCCAGTTTTCAGAGTTGCTGCCTGTCTAATATTTGTGGCTTCTTTGGTTGTCTCTTCGTAGGAAAAGGTGTTAGGTAAATGTGCTACGTTTCTGTTTTGTAAATAGCAAACTCCATTTTTTGAACATACAGTGGTAGCAAAAATAAGTCAAAGATGTAATGTCTATTTAAATACATTTGATCTAGTCGTTAGTGCTTAAATTAGATTCCTTGCTTCGGCTAGAATCAACAGGGTAAAAATACTAAAAATTTCAAAATTCATATGGCCCATCCCCCTTCTCTCCGTACACGGATACGACTTAGAAATGTGTGTGAAAACGTCTAACCATTTAAATACTGTAGGAAAGACAAGCTTTTATGCAAGGACTTAAAAAAACTTGCCATTAAACCTTTTATTCCAGGCTTTCCAAATTTGCTTTGCTAAATGGATATATTCGCTGCTAAAGATACATAGAGACAAGAGCTGTTTTTAAATTTGTTTATCACACCGCCCCTAGTTTTCCGCTAAAGAAAAGTACATTTTGTATATTTAAAAATATACACTCATTAAACGAGTCTCTAAAAACCTGAGCGGCCCCCCTTCGCTGCCTTCTGGGTTTCAGGTCCTTGCACAACACCTAAGACGTGCAAAACTCTTTTTCTCCCTAATCCTGTCAGAGAACAGTCCGAAGAGATCTCCCTCCACGTCTCCACCCTAATTCTCTCTTCCTAGATTCCACCCGCTTCTATCCCTCCCTCCGCCCCCGGCTCCGCCAGCCCAATCTGTCAGAGAAGTTGTGTACAAACTGCGCGGCCGCCCTGAGCGCGAAGCTCGCGCCCCAAGAGGGGTGCGGTCGGCCCGGCGGAGGCGGGGCCCTGGGCGAACTTCTCCCTCCTCATAGGCTAGCCACTCCGGCCCGGCCGGCCTTGGCGCCTCGCGATTGGTCACGGCGCTGCCAGTCTGGCTGGCGGGCCCCGCCCACCCGGAGTTGGGTAAAATACAGGCGGGCGTCAAGTGTCAGTAGTCGCGGGGCAGGTACGCGCGCTCGCAGCTCGTTCGGGGAGACCGGCGCTGGCGGGAGCGGGCTCCGGCGAGTGAGAGAGCGCGGCGGGGCGGGGCGGGGCGGGAGAAAGTGGCCGCCTGGAGGACGTTGGCGTTTACGCGTGGCGGAGCGGAAGAGTTTTGCTTTTCGTGCGCGCCTTCGAAACCCGCGCCTGCTGTTGCCTGAGGGGTCCGCCCCGAGCCTCCCCTCTCCGCCGCGGCCCCGCGCCGAGCTCGCCGGCCCGAGCCAGCGTGGGTGAGGTGGGAAGCGCGCTCGACCCGCGCCCCGCGCCCGGAGTCGCCCCCGAGTACCCATGGCTACGCGGGTGCTGACCATGAGCGCCCGCCTGGGACCCGTGCCCCAGCCGCCGGCCCCGCAGGACGAGCCCGTGTTCGCGCAGCTCAAGCCCGTGCTGGGTGCTGCGAACCCGGCCCGCGACGCGGCGCTCTTCCCCGGCGACGAGCTGAAGCACCCGCACCACCACCCGCAGGCGCAGCCCGCGCCCCCGCAGCCGCCGCAGACGGCGCCACCGCCCGCCGCGGGCCCGCGGCTGCCCGCCGAGGAGCTGGTCCAGGTAGGAAGAGCCGCCCGCCTCCCTCCCGGGGCTCGGGCGTGTCCCGTCGCTGCGACGCGCGGGCGACAGGGGCCGCTCCAGGCTGGGGCGTGCGTCGGGGCGCACCGGGAGCCGGAGTGCGGGGGCAGCCCCGCCCTGCCCGCCTCGCCTGGGCACCCGAGTTCCGCAGGGAGAAAGTGGGGGGACCCGAGGGAGGGTGTCCAGGATGAATCTGCCCTGGCGGGTCCGTCCGGGAGCGGTTACAAGAGGGAAGTAGGTGCTCACGCGCACCTTCGTTGTTTTTCTTATATTTGGAGGATGAAACCTCGTCCCTCACGCCCAACTTAACTTCGATGCCGCCTTTCGCCGAAATCCCCCCTCCTCCCAGTGCCGTGGCCTTGGAGGTCCCCCCCCGTCCCGCGTCGTCTCCGGTTAAGTGGAAACGCAAATCAGGGTGCTGGCGGGAGGCCCCTCGCGGCGCTAGTTTCGTACCCCATGGTTCACCCTGTTTTAGACGCGATCAGGGGCTGCCTTTAGGAAACGAGAGTTAGAAAAGGTGAGGTTGTACTGGAGGGCTTATTTTTCCTGTAAAAGAAGGAAAGGGAGGAGGGGAAGACCAGGGTGTTGTTTTCCTCGTGCGCGTAAATTTCCTCCCGAGCCGCGTTGAAAGCTGGCAGTTGGCTCTTACACTTGCCCGGCAGCCGAATTAGAGCAACCGCCTGTTTCTTTCGCCCACGCAGGGAGTCATATAGCCCAGAAAAAACTTCCCGGGACTTTTAGCCTGTCCCAAGAAAAAAAAAAAATTGGAAACATACCCACATGCAAACAGCTGGAAGAGCTAAAATCAGAAACCACTAACCACCACGGGAGCGAACTGCATGAAAGGGTTTAGTTCGGTTTATTTCAAGACGCTTCATTTAATACCCCTTGGTATATTGTGTGTTTGCTACCCAGCTCCTACTCCGGGGGTCTGCGAGTGTCGCGGTGCTGTGAAAGGGCAGTGGCATTTGTCAGAGATGTGACTCACAGGACTAAAGCGATAATTTTTATTTTTAAATCATGTCTATCTGAGAAACCCCGTCTGCAGCCACACCGAATGAGACGAGGTCCGATATGAAACACTTTTGAAATTAAGTAGCAGCAAAGAAATGACTGCGTTATTCACCGATTGAGATGCTGCAGTTAATAGTTCTCTGAGCCATCTAGTTGGTGTTTCTCTTCTCTTTTGAAATTTCTTATTCAGTGTGACAAATCAAAGGAAAAACTATAACAGGAGAGAGGATGGCTGTAAATGGTGATTTTTTTTTTTTTCCAGAAAGTAGGATAATCCAGGTTGTAACCATTTGAAAACAGTTTGGTTATTTCAGTTTGTCAATTTTCTGCTTAGGAGATACCAAGAGGGTAAGGGGGGTGACTGAGCTTTTTACAGAGTAGGGGGGGAATGTAGCACTGGCCCCTGAGGACGACATGATAAATGTTTTGCTGATGACTGTGCTGGCGATTCAGCAGCCTCCCCACCCACAGCCCCTTAGCACCACTCTACCAAGGGAGTGATTTTCCCCTAGGTAATTAAAGATCTGTTTTAGATAGGGATATGAATAGGAACATTTCATTATCATATTAACCAATTACAGAATCTGCTGATTAAAATCAACATTTAGATCAAATGTTGAATGTGAAGTTGTGTTCTTTCAGTGGATGCTATATTTTGCTCAAAACATTGTATTTAAGTTTCAGTTGAACTATAAACGAGAAAAGACACGAAAATAGCCAAGGGATGTGTCTTATATTAGATATTTCAGCAATATCTATCCAAGCAAAAAAAAAACCCGAAAACCAAAAGACTTTGCAATATTATTAAGATTTGCATAGTTTTTAAAAAAACATGTTAAATTTCTCTATATGGAATGAATAGAATTGAGGTAATTTGGCAATATTACAAAACTGTACTTTAGTTCCAAACTTAACTGCGTAATGGGACAGGGAATCTTGCTTGCACGTGAGTAATAATAAAATATACTTTATTATTGCATCAGAAAAGAATATGGTTTCTGTTTGCTTCTTTTTTCTCTTGATTTGCCTCTTTCACTTTTTGTCTGGGGTTCATTGTGGGAGCAGTTTTACCAAGTACAGGTTGTACAGAGTTTCGTAAGGTTTTGGTGAACCAATTGTTACACAATTGGCAAATAAACCTGATATGTTTATAAGCAACGCTTAGAAGGAGCTGGCCCTAGTACTTGTCACAGGGATTGTTGGGGAATTTTTAGTAAGCACCGTTTGTTTGTCCTTCCTGAGGTGATGAATCGGATGGATTATGCATGTTCATATCTCTTCTTTTTTAGACAAGATGTGAAATGGAGAAGTATCTGACACCTCAGCTTCCTCCAGTTTCTATAATTCCAGAGCATAAAAAGTATAGACGAGACAGTGCCTCAGTCGTAGACCAGTTCTTCACTGACAGTGAAGGGTTACCTTACAGTATCAACATGAACGTCTTCCTCCCTGACATCACTCACCTGAGAACTGGCCTCTACAAATCCCAGAGACCGTGCGTAACCCAAATCAAGACAGAACCTGTTACCATTTTCAGCCACCAGAGTGAAACGACTGCCCCTCCTCCGGCCCCGACCCAGGCCCTCCCCGAGTTCACCAGTATATTCAGCTCACACCAGACCGCAGCTCCAGAGGTGAACAATATTTTCATCAAACAAGAACTTCCTACACCAGATCTTCATCTCTCTGTCCCTCCCCAGCAGGGCCACCTGTACCAGCTGCTGAATACACCGGATCTAGATATGCCCAGTTCTACAAACCAGACAGCAGTAATGGACACTCTTAATGTTTCTATGTCAGCCGCCATGGCAGGCCTTAACACACACACCTCTGCTGTTCCGCAGACTGCGATGAAACAGTTCCAGGGCATGCCCCCTTGCACATACACAATGCCAAGTCAGTTTCTTCCACAACAGGCCACTTACTTTCCCCCGTCACCACCAAGCTCAGAGCCTGGAAGTCCAGATAGACAAGCAGAGATGCTCCAGAATTTAACCCCACCTCCATCCTATGCTGCTACAATTGCTTCTAAACTGGCAATTCACAATCCAAATTTACCTGCCACCCTGCCAGTTAATTCGCAAAACATCCAACCTGTCAGATACAATAGAAGGAGTAACCCCGATTTGGAGAAACGGCGCATCCACTACTGCGATTACCCTGGTAGGTGATCTCGCCTGGTTGAAGCATGAGTACTTGTGGTTAGTGTTGGTGTGAGTGTGCCTTCTTCAGCCTCAGGTTTTAAATTTACGCAGGAAAGTAGGGCTTGATAATGAAAAAAAATCATCTACTTTGTTCTTTTCGTAGCTCAGTCTCTGTGCCTTACCCTGGTATGTAACTTTAGTTGTCTCTTGCGTAGTTGGTGTATTAAAAAATGGCCAGAATGTTCTGGAAAAAAGTTACTCTGGACTCTATAGTATTAAATAAAATTTGAAGTTGGAGTTTAATGCCAGAGTTACGTTGTTTAACATAATAATCTAAATTGGAGTTTTAAATTCTGGATTAAGTACCCTAAAAAGAGATTACTTAAGTAAGGTAGGGGAAAATAAGGTGTGGTAATGCAGTGGGGATGGAGAAGGCTGCTATCCTGATGGTAGGTACAGGACTGTCGGGACAGAACAGATTTAAGGGTAGTTCTGATAGCATATGAACATATGTTCGTTCTTGAATGAGGGACATGGCACAAAATATAAATTGATGACAGTGATGAATCTATCTACAAGTTGCTGGCATCAGCTAGTTTATGATTAATACAGGGTATGATTTATTGACTGTAGTACATGATATGGCATGACATACTGAATGAAAAAAACGAGAAATGTAGGAGCACAGAAAATTGCAGTCATCCTGGATAATGGTTTAACCTTGTCAGCTCTCGAGCCATTAAAAACGTTTAAATCACGGAAGTATGTGTTAGTAGTATAAGGCACCTAGTGGAATATAAACACAACTTTCCCATTTGTAACTAGGCTTGATTGTCTGCGCTCTTTCTGCTGAAGTGATACATAAAGCAGATCACTTTATACCTTTAATAAGGCAATAGAGGAGCGCCCTTTAAAACTTCTTTTAAAACCGAAGCTTCAAATACCTCATCTAGCATGAAAGATTTCTTTAAAGCCAGATTTTAAACACCAAATCATCAAATGTAAAGATTTCAAAAGGATCTCCCAAATGACAAGCTGTTCTTCCTCTCCTTTATTTTAGGCTGCACAAAAGTTTATACAAAGTCTTCTCATTTAAAAGCTCACCTGAGGACTCATACTGGTATGTAATTTTCTTGTTAATTCTGTGAGTTGTGTAAATAGTGTAAGTGGTATTCATCCTTTTAAAAGCCAACACGTGTTTGATCTCTTCTTTCTTCTGTCAGGTTTTATTTTTAATGGCCTACCTTTTCAGCACTGGTTTGGCTCAGAATTCAGTTCACTGAAAGTCTGGTTCCAGAAAGGCTGATGTCCCCTCACTAAGGCCTTGCCCTGTCACCCCACATAGAATTAATTACCCAAAAATGTAAACAACAGTGTTTACTAACGGATTTTAAAACTTTAATGGCACTGCTATTCCTATCTTGAAGGAAAAAAATGTAGCTCATTTTCTCCTCCATAACAAATCAGTTGGCTTCTATAAAGCTATATTAAACACTAAAAACCCTTCCATTTAGTACGTAAGTCGTAACTGCTTAATACATTATCTTTAGTTTCATCTTAAGCCTAAAGTATCTGTGTTTAGCATGTTTTCTATGCTTGATGAAAGGTAAGGCTGAAATTGTTGAGTATTAAAATCAGGCAGAGATGAGGTCGTGGTTTAAAGGTTTTTCTGCACCCACCCCAGCCTATATTTGGTGCGACTGAGAGACTGTCTTTATTCTAGCTTGTACTTCATCCTTGTTTAAAATGTGCTTTTTTAAGTTTAGCCCTTTTAATTTTATAAATGTTTTGTCAAATCAAACAATCAGTTTTCAGTGCTTTTCAATTTTAAAACTGTATCAGAACCCATTTTAGGGTGAAACTGGGTCGCATGCTTTAAAAGCCTCCAGATACCCCCAATATTTTCAGATCTATCGATTGTCACTATTCGTGATTTTCTTAAAAGGACAGCCCTAAAAGGAGAGAACTTATACAAAGTGATTGTTTTTTATTTCTCTCAGTAAATGCAGCCTTAACCTAAAGTTCAAAGAATAAGTTAGCTAATAAAAGCAATGACCGAGCAAAATGTTTTATTCCATCATTGCTATGGAAACCGAAGTATTCAACAGTTCCTTTGAATGGATTGTTGGATTAGTGTAAGGACTTGAATCTCCCCAGGCTAGATGTTACTATGGAAATTGAGTTTTGATAAATGAAGTAGTTATCTCTAACTGCTGCATTAAAAAGTAAAAGCCTTTGAACAAAGGTCAGTGCCGAGATAGAACACAAGAGAAAGATGGCTGCGGACATTTTGTGTGCGTGTTAGGAAGTATTGTTGCTTGATATCCCAATGATAAACACTGCTTACTAAAATCTAAATAGTGTTTGTGACCATAGGGTAGATTCCAGGGCTTTCTGAGAAATCACTTTTAAAGAAAAGACATCTCGTGTTCTCATCAATGAAATGAATAGGTTGTTTTGGTCTGAAATTTTTAGATATAGACAAATTGATTATATAAAAGGAAAGATTCTACATAAGCTGCCCAAAGTAGAAATTATGTTTATGTTAAACACACACCCCTTACGCATATAAGAAGCTCAGTCTAAAGTTTTCAAAATACAAATGACAAGGCCAAGAAGACATTCCATATAGAAATACTAAAATATCTTCTTATAGAAAACACATTATATTAAGAAAGGAAAATTGAAAATGGATTTTTTACCTGAAGTTTGATTAAGGGGAAGTGAAAATAACTTTGAAATAATCGAAGGAGTTTTTCCTCTTTGAAAGTCCTTGAAACAGGAGATAGGAAGGAGGGAACACAGTTTTCATGAGGTTAAAGTCTCCTCATAAAAGAGAGTGCAGTTGCATATAACAACGTAATCGACTGCTTATTGCCGGGATGTAGTCAGAGCATATCTAAATGGCCTCGCAACCCTGTCAGGGTTTAGTGCTCTGAATGCTTATACCTGAGATTCTGGAACTTGACCTGCTGGCAAAGAAATTTAATAGTGGGTTGTGTTACCAATGCTTGTCCTAATAAAAACAGGCTAAAAAGATGACCTAGGCCTAGTCTGGGTCCCATTCGTCGGACTTTTTCACCTGGTCATAAACGTGTGGCCTTCGACTTCTGATGAGGGAGCCCATGTAATCCAGTTTAATGAAGTTTTGTTTGATAGTCTTTCAAATGCCTTAGGGAGGGTTTGTAGCAGACTTGTTCATCTGGCTAAACCCGTTCTTGGGTAATCATAGAGCACTGAGGTTGTTTTCTCCCTCATTTCTAGTTTCTAGACAATGCCTTTTAAAATTACCTCTGCTCTCTCATGGCATCCTCCCCACCCTGCCTGTTGTTTTTAAATGAATGTATCTGAAGCCAGCAAAGCCTTCTTTTTTTTTCTTCCTTTTAAGGCCCAGGTATTTCTAAATAACTTCTCTCATTTAATCCTTTTTTCGTTTTCTTTCTGTTTCCCTCCCCACCCATCTGACCTTGGACAATTTATTAAAAAAATTTAAAAACAATCTGTATGGGAATTTTGATCTTTTTTTAAATCATAATGTGAAGCACCCTAGTGTTCCTTTGGAATATAATTGTAATTGCTTTAAAATGTCAGGTTACCTTATGTTTTAAAAAATGATTTAAGCAATTAAAACAACCTACATCTGAGTTCTATTTAATTGCTTATTCTGGATTTTTAGCTTGTAAATGCTTCTTAACTTGACTTGCAAATTGAACATAAGGAAATAGTCTTCCAAGACAAGACCTTTTAAACATAAATTGGTATGAAAGAGTAGAAGATACCAGTTTCCTGAGCCAGAAGTCTCATAGCATTCAAGTTTTTGTAAGTTCCTACAGTTTGATTTCTTTGTTCAGAAGGAATATACAAATAACACGAAGTTCTTTCTTTCTATGGTTAGACACAATATCTGAAACATATGTTGCCTCTATTCTGGGAAATAATTACATTTCACTTTTTAGAAACATGTTTTTATACATGTATTATAGCATGCTTATAGGCCTATAGAGGTACTACTTATGGGTGTATGGGTGTTTGTGTGTGTTACTTGTAACGTGTGTATATACATGTCATGCCTCTGATTAGAAGTAATTATGGCTGCTTCTAGGCAACAGTGTCAAGAAGTGGTATATTTCCAAATAAAAATATCTGTACTTTTGACGGCATTTAAATGTGAACGTTCTGCTGAAATTTGTGTATGCCTCATGATGTATGCAAGGCGATATACCCACTGCGGTCATTTAAAAGTTGCTCCCAAGCACCTGTTAAAAAAAAGATTGACATACCATTTTGCCCTTACAGATCAACATGACTGGTAAACAGATTTATGAATCAAATAGAAAAATGTACTGCTACTAGCGGTATAGCTGTTTGTGTTCATACATCTTACTATCCTTTCTTTAATTTCATAATGAAGATTTAAAATAACTTCTAAGCGCAGGATTGGAGCCAAAAGAAATTAAATGCAATAGGAAAAATATTAAGACTATATACAAAGATAAAAGTGCAAGAAATTGAAAAATTTTCTTATCACCGGTACTAGTTTCTTGGTATGTCTATAGAGTACCGTAAGTTGAAGTATTGCTTTTACATTGAGTGTGGAAATTTCTTTGAAAATCATGTTTACACTTAAGTAAAAAGTATGTACTTTCCAAAGAAAAAGTTCTGAAAAAGTAAATAGTGAACCCGATACTGACGTTTGAAATCTTAGTGGTTTTAGTCACATGTATGGATATTCACTTAACCCCAGAGAATATGCTAAAGTGGTTGGGATATTAGGGTATGGGAACATTATCAGTCTCGGCTTTCTGGAACAGGGCAGAAAATGAGCAGTTGTGCAGAGAAAGTCTTGGAGCAGCACACACACTTGGCTCAAGTATCTCTTAGACCCAGACTATGCACAGGCTGTTACGTGTGTGCTAAGTGATCCCAGGATAGCTTGCCAAGGGTTGACGAGAAAAAGACAATTGGAAACACCCCCACAAAAGAAAATGGGAACCCACTAATAGCATAGGAACACAAAATGGACTCTTGGAGTGAAGCACTATGCTGTTAGTGCTGTGTTTTACGCTGAGCTGTTCGGGATTCGGAATTCCTTGTTTAAGAAAGGATTCTACAGTAAGTTTTGGAAAAATTTTTAGCCCAAGCCTAGTTGTAAAGGGGGTAAGTTCCCAAATTCTGCCTTACTTGCTTATGCAGAACACTATTTCCTAATGACATTTATATTAAGGTGTTACGGTGTATGCTTTAGAATACATAACCTCTGCTAGAAATTTGTTGCTAAGTGTTGATTCTGGTTTCAGTTTGGGTACTAAAAAATCCTTAGGTATGAATTCCTGTCTAGTTCTTTGCTCTACACTTATTATCCATTGAATATATTTGATAATGGTTTTTTATTTAAAAATATTGACGATGTTGACAATAAAGATTTTCAATCATGGCACTTCCGCATTAAAGGAAACATTCAAAATGTTCTGAAAATGAGTTACTCCTTTTTGTGGAACTGGAAAGGAGCAAAAGGCTTTAAAAATATATAGGAAGGATTTTACTTCTTTAGAAAATTATTTAGAGCTAAAATCAGCATATATATCTCATATGGTTTGGATCTAGAGATCAATATTGGTTAAATGTGTAATCTGTGTTTTTGGTAGAGGTGAAGAAGTTTTGTAGGATAAAATTATTTAGTACCCAATGATTTTTTGAGTCTATATTTGGAAACTATGCAGGAAAAAGTATCACATTTAGCCTGTAGTATTAGATGTTTCTAGTTAAACGTTCTTAAATTATTTTCATTTGCAGCTTTGAAATTTATTTTCTATATTGACAATTTCAAGCTTATGTAAAAAAAAGTCGTGGCTTAAGAGACTTGCTGGTTCAGATCCCTGGAAAGGTATTTATGAGCATGAAAGCTTAGAAACAGTTTTTTTTAATGACTCACTGGGAAGATTAAACTTTGCTTCCAGGACTTGTTCTTTCATCTGAGAAACATTTACATAGGAAATTGATTAAACATTGTTTCGAGATGATAAAGCTTATCGAAAGTTAAGTATAATTTGATTAAGCAAACATTTCTGACTGATCTGGAGAATCCAAAGAGAACCTCTTCCTTTTTGTTCTTCAAAACCAGTGGGAGAAAATAGTTCATAAGTGCATTAAACAGAATTGCCGTAGTTGTGATAGAAACAATCAGCTGTGAAGGTAGAGAGACTGTAATGTTTTTTAAAACAAAACAAAATAATTTAATCACCCAAGATTTTTCTTTGGCAGATATTTTTAGTTCTATAGAATTTAGTGGCTGTTTACTCGATGGCCTACATCTTTTCTGGTGAAAGGTTAGAAACAGTAATGTCCTACTTTAGTAAAAGTGTCTCTAGCAGCATTTCTGTTCTGTCAGCCTGTATTATTTATCTTCAAGGAGCTCTGACAACTTGATTAAGGGTGAGTTTTTACACTGTTTTAGAAGTGTACCGTGGGTGACTTTCATTAAAAGCATCTAGGCTGACGAATAAATTTCTTTGTGATTACTTTATAAATGCAAACCTTGAAGAGTTGGGAGGAATCTCCTGGTCAAGGTGTCCACATTAAGTACAAATTAAAGGAAAGATTATCTACCACTCATTCCTTGCTGAAAAATGAAAATACAGGGTTTTTCTATTTTGGTTAAAAAAGAAAAAGTAAAATATTTCATCAACACTTTACTTTTTAGAAAAAATTGAGTTTGAACTCCTATTATAAGAAAGTGAATCTGAGTGTTGTCAGGAGACTGAAGGATTGATATTTCATTAACACTATTAATAGAGGGTGTTTTCCGTTGTTTTTATGGAGAACTCTTAGGAGAAGTAGCAGGAGCTTAGAAGCCTGGAGATTCATTCTCTGCTGGGATGTAGACGGCAAGTGTAGCCCTGGACAGCACGGCCCCACCTAGCCGAGCCCTTTACGTTCGGCAGATCACTGCTCTCTGGCCCCAGAAGTGTCCCCTCGCTGCCTTTGCCCAGCAGTAGGAGAATAACTCCTTGATTTTCGTCAAATCCGGTCCAATTCTGTAAAAGAAAATGCGTTTACATAGAGTTTACTCGTCCTTGTAGAACTTCAGGATGGGTAATAAACTGATTCTGAACATGTCCTCCTGAAGAGGCTAAAAGCATGGTTCTTACTGTATGGACGGTTAGGCAGACTGTCTTCAGTGGTGGGGGCAGAGCAGAGCCAGGCGGCCCTGCTGCAGGAGGGGCCCGAGAGAGAGGCAGTCTGACAGACTCACAGTGGACGCCTTCCTGCCTCTTGTACCTCCCCTCCTTTTCTTCTTCTTCTTTTTTTTTTTTTTTTTTGCTTTTTCTCCCCAAATTCCCCTAGTACATAGTTGTAAATTTTAGTTGTGGGTCCTTGTAGTTGGGGCATGTGGGACGCCGCCTCAGCATGGCCTGACGAGCAGTGCCATGTCCTCGCCCAGGATCCGAACCGGAAAAACCCCCGGCCACTGAACTGGAGCGTGAACTTAACCACTCGGCCACGGGGCCGGCCCCTCCCCTCCTTTTCATTAGTGAAAATAACTGAGTTGCTCAGACCTGGGCCAAACAGGTGATTGTTCCAAAGATGCAGTAGGAGAAGTGTGGCATTGCAGTTGGAATAGAAGACAGTCTCTGCCCTTGGGGAACTTTTGGAGCTAGCTAAGGAGGCAAAATACAGCTTTTTGAAGCCTTCATACAGCAATGCATGTGCAAGTGCAAATCAAACACTGGGAGTAAATTCAAGTGATGACGGGAATACAGTGAAGTGGAATGATCTGGACTGTGGAGAGGTTTTCTGGAAGGAGTAAGGTGAATCAGATTTTAGAGAAAGGGACAAACACACGAATCACCCAGCAGGTAGAAAAAAGGGAATTTCTTTCTTACTGTATCTTTTTAATTAGTTTCCTTAAAGTGGGCACATTATTAATAAGGATTCTATATGTACTAAGTATTAGATGCATTTTGCAAGTACTACTAGTACTAATCTTTGAAATGAACTGTTTACCCTTCGGTTCCAAGTGCAGGAGATATGCTACAATGAGCTTTAATAAAAAGATTTTTTAAATGGAAAATTACTGGCATAGATGTATAAAAAATGTGAATTAATGAGCCAAAATCATCCTACTGTATCTGGGTTTTTTTTAGATATCAAGTATTTCCCCATGAATTTCTTCAATCTTGGGGATTAATGTGTCCTATTTTTTACCTTCACTAGAATATATAGACTGTTTCAGAGTCTAAGTTCCAATAAGTCTCTAATGATGGAAAGAAATATAATTATTGAATTGCATGAAAATATTTTCCTCCTGAAATAAGAGCTCATTTTGAGCTTCAAGGACTCTTAAATTCTAAGAATTAAGATTAAGTACTAACTATTGAAATAATTTATTCCACTTGAACACTTTGCATTGTTTTGGTTCTCAGAATAGGCTGTGGATTTTAAGTTCTCTGAGGCCAGAAACCAAGTCTTATTTGTCATGTTTTGCAAGTCACTTAGTGCAGGTCACCCTCTCGTGTACTAAACATGACTTGGATTCTGATGG
Source organism: Equus quagga (assembly GCF_021613505.1). Classification (NCBI taxonomy): domain Eukaryota; kingdom Metazoa; phylum Chordata; class Mammalia; order Perissodactyla; family Equidae; genus Equus; species Equus quagga. Next base: position 35,903,609 of record NC_060272.1, on the reverse strand, counting down.
TTTTCAGCCTCTTTCAGATATAATTGATTGGATTATCTTTTAGACATCAAGAAGGCAGCCAGATGTACAAATTTGCTGTAAGAAACTTTTAAAAAGTTACCTAAAATAACTATTCTAGGGTAAATATTTTCATTGATGGCATTTTTCTTTTGTTAGGAGACTCAAGTAGAACGTTCTAGGGAAAGGCCTTCGTATGACCCTATTGAGTATGTTCAGCAGAGCAGAGAAACCTCCCATTCTATTATGGTAGATTCAAAGTCATTTTTTTATCTGTTCATCAGAGGAGAAAAAATAGATAAAAGATAATTTTTTAGTTCATCGCTGAAAGATTTTTCAGATACTCGACAAACATTCTGCTGTGGTTCTGCTAAACCACTGACATTCACTTAGCCTGGGTGGGGTAAAGGGGAACCATCATTAGGTGGTAGTTGGAGATTGTCAATACCAGCACAGAACAGTTTTTGGGACCCCACAGGTCCTAAAGGTGCTGCTCCACTGAGGATTGGCCCAGCCAGGGGTTTAAGGCCTGCTCTGAGTCCGTTAAGCTGTTCCTTAACTGACCTTCACAAGTGGCTTTAGACTCTTTAAATAAATTTGAACTGTATCTATGTGTTCCTTAAATCATTTCTATAGAGTGTATTAGTGTTTGCTAATGGAGGATGTTAGCAGGACATCAAGGGAAAGTGGAAGGCCAGGATTCTTAATGTGGAGCTCATGGTTTGCTTCCAGCTCGTGGGGTGGTTGTGAGGATTAAGGGAAATAATGAGAAGTACCTGACTCTGGAATATGTGCTCAACGGATGTTTTTGCCTACTCTCTTTTAATGGTAATGTTTTTGCTTAACATTTTTATAAAGTATATTAATTGACTTCAGGATGGATAGTATGTATGTTAAACTCTAACATTTTTTAAAAAGGTTAGATTCCTAGCAAAATATTCCTAGTAATTTTAGAATAGAATGAGAAAATATATCCTTTGAGATAAAGTTGAAGCTTGTTTTCCATGCTGTGCAAACTTGTCATTTTTTTCTTCCTGCCTTTGGAAAGTTTCACATTAACAGCATGAGGACTTAAAAATACAGTTGGTGTTGAAAGAGCTTAACTAAATATTTTAAATTGGTGGTATTGGAAGGAGATTCTGTAAAAATCCAATTAAATTTTTGAAAGCTCTATCCTGTTGAAATAACTTAAAGGAAGTCAGTTTGGTTTCCCAGAAGTACTGTGCATAGTGTTTCTGGCTGAGGAAGAAAGGCTCGAATCTGCTATTTGGCCAGAAATTGGGTCCTAGCTTCCTCTATGGTGTTTGCCTTGAGCGGTGTTGACACTTGAACAAATCCCATAGAAACTGCCCCAAGTGGGCAGTAGCTGTCCTTGCTTTTATAGTAAAGACTTGGCCCTGTAAGTAACGTCCCAGACACTGCTAGTATTCTTGGCTGAGTAATCTATAGATGTGCATAAATTGAGAGCAAAACCCCAAATGTTTTAGGAACTTTAATGGCTACTGTTTTTCAACCAATCAGTAAAGTAAACTTTAAAAAATATTGGTGCAGTTTATTGCTTCATAGCCAATAAAAATAGTGAACAAAAAGAGTCTAGTGTCCCTTGTTTCTTAAATAAACTCTGAGAATTCAGTTCTCTTGCTATTTAATTATTAAATTCAAAAGACTAGAATGATTTCTTTTAAAATTGGGGCACTTTAGGAATTTTTTTACCTTGCTTCAGACATCAGAAATAACTTTCTCTTTCCATTAAATGACAGTAAAGTATTTAACCAACATGTTTGTTTTGGTGATTTATTTTTCACAAGGAACAAAAACAAACACTGTGCAAAAAAGTTATTTTTTTCTGACTGATTTACATCTCCAAGAGTGATGGCTACGTTTACTACTACTATTAAAATATTTCTACATATTAAGCAGATTCTACGTGAACATAAGTGAAAAGTGGCTTAGTGTGTTACTTAAAAGTTTTGGGTATATTAGCTTAAATTCTTAGAATTTACTGTGAGAAAAAAAACATTTCAGGAATTGAGATGTGCATTTTTAAAATAGAGTGATAGGAACCAAAAAAAGAATTAAAGAAATAAAAGTTTGTGTCTTGGTTCAGAGCCAGAGGAGAGGAAAGAGGAAGGTGGTTTGGGGATGTGTACCAAGGGAGTTGAAAGAGATCTCATGGGAAGTAACTGGTACAAATTTCAAAGGGCTATTCTAGCCCTTTCTTCTTTATCCTTATGGGTTTTTGTTTAAGAGTCAGACTGGTTATCAGGACAGCAAAAAGTATATTAACCACAAACTATAGAAATCTCAGTTGATGTGGACAGTCTTTTAAAATTTGGACTCCGCTGAGTAATCTTACAACTTCCTGAATGTGATACGGCTAAATCAGGCAGAAGGGCTGTTGAGTGGTGTTGTGGTACGAAGTAACAAGTGTTCAAAGCAACTCGGAGGCTCTTCCCTTTCAGAAGAGAACATTTTTTAAGCAATTTTGGAGTTTCACTATTCAGAATTTTAAAAGGTATCCATATAAAACTCAGCTGTAAGCCAACAGTATTTTTTTTTTTTGAAGGGGAAGATTCACCCTGAGCTAACTAACACCCTGATGAAAGTAATGTGTGTGTGCTAGAGTGACTTTCAAAGAGTGCCCTAATTGTCCATTCTACAGGCCGAGTGTGGAAGTGAACTGGTTTATGTGCTGGAAGTTTCAGTCTGGCTAATTTAGAGACATTGAGGGCCAGTTTGAAGAAAAAGATTGCAGTTGTGGTACATTAAATTCCTTGTATTGGTGATTTGAGTAGCTCCCAGTTTTTTTCCTCCCATCTTATAGCCCTTAGTCCTACACTAATTTAATTTGGGTTTGTGGGTGTAGAGATTGTATTTGCACGGTAATGACAAAGCCACCCAAGCTCATGTAGTCATTGCATGAATTTATACGAGCAAGGGCAGCACATAAAAATAAGTACTGATTCATCGTGCATGTTTAAAATTGCCATTTTCCTGTTCTTGAAAGGTACACACAATAGTTATTTTCTTTACATCATTAGGTTAAATGCTCTTCTATGAAACAGTGACTCTCTTTACTAGATTACCTCGCGGGAATTTAGTTCATAATGGAATCCCTGAACTTTTCTTCTCCTGGACCATGATTTTAAAAAAAACGCATTCTTAGGCAGTGTCTGTGATGTGTGTCTTGCAAGCAGGCCGCCTCACCACTCTCGGTTCCTTGTCACAGGTGAGAAGCCGTACAAGTGCACCTGGGAAGGCTGCGACTGGAGGTTCGCGCGCTCCGACGAGCTGACGCGCCACTACCGGAAGCACACGGGCGCCAAGCCGTTCCAGTGCGGGGTGTGCAACCGCAGCTTCTCGCGCTCCGACCACCTGGCGCTGCACATGAAGAGGCACCAGAACTGAGCGCCGCCCGCGCGCACGACGGCCCGCGGGCCGCCTGCAAACTTAACTACATAAAAAAAGAAAACGAAAAACTGGAAATGTATATTTTGTATATTTGACAACAGGGAATACATGTATTAATACGCAAGTGTTTGGTCCTTTTAAGAATCTGGAATGATGCTGTCACGTGTATGGCTTTACTCAAGCAGATTTCATCTCACGACAGGCAGCCACATCTCAGCGTGCTTGGGGTGGGGTGCGGGGTGCGTTTGCAGTGTTTCTACCTGAGCACCGTCATTTAAGGTGACAGTGTTTGGTAAACAAGTCAGTTGGCAGGCACAGGAAGAAGACTGGATTATATGTCAAGATTTTACTTGACATTAAGTTGTTTTTTCAATATTAGATAATTCCTTAGAGGTGCGCAGTGTATCTGGCAATTCACAAATAGCCATTGAACAAATGTGTTTTGTTTTGTTTTTTTATATGAGTTGCCTATATTTGCTATTCAAAATTTTGTAAATATGCAAATCAGCTTTATAGGTTTATTACAAGTTTTCTAAGATTCTTTTAGGGAAAAATCATAATTCTTTTGAAAATAACCATGAATACATTTACAGTTAGAATTTGTGGTAAGATACCTCTTAAAACCTTACCAAATTCATTTCTTTAGGGGGAAGAAGAAATAATCATTCAAAATGAACGTTAAAAGCAGATTTCATGCACTGATTAAAATAGGATTGTTTATTTTAAATATGGAAGACATTTTATATGAATTGTGAAGTCAAGAGCTTAAAGATATTTACAATATATAAAAGTTAAACCTCTTACAATAAGCTAAACAGTATCATTTTTGAAAAGAAGGACTTATGTAGTTTTCACATGGCAATGTTGAACTTATGATGCAGTTTTCATATACCAAGATGTTTGCTCGTGTAGGACTGTTGGTTAAATGCCAATTTATGTGGATTTTGCATGTAATATACAGTGAGACACAGTAATTTTACCTAAATTACGGTGCAGTTTAGTTAATCTGTTGTTAATACTGACTCAATGTCTGCTTTTATTATAAATGACATGTTGAAAACATAAGGAAGCAAGCGCTACATATATGCAATATAAAATAGTAATGTGATGCTGATGCTGTTAACCAAAGGGCAGAAAAAATAAGCAAAATGCCAAAAGGGTCTTAATTGAAATGAAAATTTAATTTTGTTTTTAAAATATTGTTTATCTTTATTTATTTTGTGGTAATATAGTAAGTTTTTTTAGAAAATTTTCATAACGATAAATTATAGTTTTGTTTGTTAGAAAAGTTGCTCTTAAAACATGTAAATAGATGACGAACGGTGTAAATATTTTGTAAGAGGCTTCAAAACGTTTGTACGTGGAAACATCCCTACATAAAAGAGCAGAAATCGGTTGCTGTTTTGCTTCTTTCTCCCTCTTATTTTTGTATTGTGGTCATTTCCTATGCAAATAACGGAGCAAACAGCTGTATAGTTGTAGAATTTTTTGAGAGAATGAGATGTTTATATATTAACGACAATTTTTTTTGGAAAATAAAAAGTGCCTAAAAGATGCATGTGGTGCCTTCCTTCTTCACCTACAATAGCAAAAACAATTAGCAAATTCTGTTCCCAAAACTATTGAAAAGGGTCTTTTTCATCAGTGCAATTAATAAAAAACCAGTTCCTACATTGAACCAATACCTACCTTTGTTTAAGACAAAAGAGAGGGATTTAGTTTTAAAATAAGATTAGAAGTCTAAAGGGAGGCCCTTTTTTTTGTCACTACAAAGACCTATTGCATTGACCTTTTCAAGATCATTGTTTGAAAACACTGTAGGGGTAACTTGCCTATGCTAGTTTTATCAGAAGTAAACAAAACAAGAATTGGGTTTTTAACATTTTTTTCCCTTTTAAAAGACAAAACAAAGTTGACTTTATCCACTAGCAAGAAGCACACCTATTTCCTTGATCTTGGTTTCCAATACTATTCCCCAATAAAAAGAACTGGAGCTCCTTAGAGAAATGGCTGATTCTAGGACTGGGGCAGGAAATATAAGGCTGTCTTATAGTGTCAGAAAGCAAGGAAGTGATTTAAAAAAATCCCACAATGACGGGGGTATGTCAGAGCATCCACATAAAGTAGGATTGGATTATAACCCAAAGTATAAAATATTCACAAGTCCATAATGACGTAAATGAATGAATAAGAGAAAAGAGATATCTGCAGATGAAGTCCAATTTTTACTCCACTTTTGGAGGTAGAACATAACTCCCCACGCAAGTGTGGGCTGCACATAGTGACTTTATCCTAAAGAGTACGATGTGGCCAGGAGGGGAGGGAGAGTAACTTCACAGTGCGGAAACCTGCCAGACACCCTCATCGAGGTGATGGTGGTCCATGTCAACAGTGGTAAATCTTGTTGATAGTGTGTACCCTTGATCTGATGTGATGAAATGGAGTTTGCCTCTGTGGTCTCCCTTCTGAAAACAGGCAACTCCAGTCTAATCATAAGAAGCACATCAGACAAATCCTAACTGAGGGACACTCTATAAGACACCTAACCAGTACTCAAAACTCACGGTCACGAAAAAATTCAAGAAGCTGGCACAGCCAAGAGAAGCCTCAGGAGACATGACAACTAGATGTGACAAACTAAATGGGGTTCTGGAACAGAAAAAAACGTTAGGGAAACACTGAGGAAATGCGAATAAAGTGTGGAATTTAGTTACTGTATCAATATTGGTTCTTTATGACAAATATATGACATTACTGTAAGCTGTTAATAGGGGAAACGGGTGGGATATTCAGGAACTCTTATCTTTGCAGTAATTCCACAAATGTAGAACTTCTAGAGTAAAAAAGTTAGGTTTTAGAAAAGTGAAGGAAAGAATTGGTATCACTACTGTATATCAATAGATGGGAAAATCCCTGATGTTGTCAGAACTAAAGTGAAAATTGCAGTTACGTAATTTGGCATCCTAAATTTATTCGGCCTCTCATTATTTGACGACTCATTTTTCCCTGTCATTCAAGTAATATCTAGGTCAAGCATTCCCTAGCCAGAATTTCTCATTCTTTCCTGGGGGAAAAATTTAATTTCTCTGTCTTAAATTTATTTCTAGAAATTGAAAGTGAGGCTATAGGTGTTTTGAAGCAAAGACTACTCCATGTGTCTAGCAACGAATGAGAGATGTATCAGTGTTCAGTTGTAATTGATAATCATATGAATTAAGACATTTTCCTGTGAGTAGAAAGCTCCACTCTTGCTTTGGTTCCCAGCACTTAATTGTATTCAGCTTCCTCACAACTACCATTTTACCCCAAATTACAGAGCCCAACTGTTTCCAGTTCTCTTTCCCTCTCTTAACTTTTTCTCTCTTTTGCAGGCTGTCCGTTCTCCTCTCTTACCAGCTACCTGTTCAAATGCTTGTCTGCGAAAGCTCGCTTCAGACCCTCAGTCTTAAGCCACTTTCACTGGCGCTTCTTTTGTATTTGGAGACATTATGGCATTTTAGCATTTTCTGGCTTCTATCATATGTTTTTCTTCCTCAGATTGTCAACTCCTTGGAAGAAACACCACTTTTTGGGTTGTCTTTGCATTCCTGCGCTTATTGAGTGATAAAGCAGCTGTCAAGACATAACTTTATGGTGCTGTACGAATTGGCTTAAACCCTGCAGCGATTGAATCTAATGTTCCCCAAAGTTCCTCTTCATGCTGCACTGTTGATACAGTGCTGGTGTTGGATTTTTGATAAGGTGTGTGACTGCGAAACTGTGATTATAATGTGGGCAAACAGGTCGTACCTTGTGAACTCTTAAACATTATTAGTGAGTTTTCAAGGGAAAATTATTTTAGACAACTATGCCTAACACACTTTTCAAAGCTGCAAATAATTTAATTGCTGATCATTAGCATGTCCATTAAATGAATATCTGGGTTCAAACATATTCTGACCTGTCGCTTGGCAAACAAGCGATCTTAACTAGACAAAAATTGAGGAATACACCAAGCTCCAGTTGGCCAGAATGCAATAATGTGATTTGATTTCAAGTAAGTAATGCTCTGAGTTTTAACTATCTTCAGTTAGTTTTTATTTTCCCCACCCCCAAGTTATCTTGTTTTTTTGTTTTGCTTCGTTTTGTCATTTCTTTCTTACCTTGTGGTTTGTGTTAAGTGCATCACTTCATGGCATCCAATTAGAGAATCCTTAGATAAGCGTGACCTGGCCTGCCTACATAAAAATGCTCTTCAAAATCTAGCTAGATTCCTTTTCCTATCTGCGACTAAGCCCACCAGAGCTCTCTGGATTAACTTGTGGGCTGTACAATAACAAAGAAGGGCTTTATTCTCCATTACTAAATCTGGTCTCGACTTTGAAGTGAACCAAATTCCATCTTTGGTTAGATTCTTCACTGCAGTGTTAAACTAATCAATAGGAGCCTTTTTTTTTTCCCTCATACCAGAGGTATAGGTGACAAAACCTGGAAATTATTTAATACTTATTTTACAGTGATTATTAAGAAAAAGAAGCGTAATAAATCATATGAGAGCTATGTGTGATTGCAAACTTTCTTTTGTCAACTCTCAGTGCATATCACCCTATCTATGAAAGCATTTGGAGTTATAGAAAGGGTAATATTCTTGAATATGAAGGTAAAGTTTGGCAACTGAAGACATCTGAATGACCATATATATCAAAGAACTCGAATAGGAGACTAAAGAGTTCATATAGACTTCTAGGTAAAGATGGTGAATTGCAGGGGCTGGCCTGGTCGTGTAGTGGTTAAATTCATGTGCTCCGCTTAGACAGCCCAGGGTTCACAGGTTCAGATCCCAGGTGCAGACATACTGATGCTCGTCAAGCCACGCTGTGGCAGCATCCCACATAAAATAGAGGAAGATTGGCACAGATGTTAGCTCAGCAACAATCTTCCTCAAGCAAAAAGAGGAAGATTAGCAACAGATGTTAGTTTGGGGCCAATCTTCCTCACCAAAAAAAAAGAAAGAAGAAGAAGAAGAAGAAGAAGAAGAAGAAGAAGAAAAAGAAAGAAGAAAGAAGAAAGAAGAAAGAAGAAAGAAGAAAGAAGAAAGAAGAAAGAAGAAAGAAGAAGGAAGAAGAAAGAAAGAAAGAAAGAAAGAAGATTCAGAATTAATGGTAATAAAGCTTAAAAAAAAATGGTAGATGGCATGCATCTAATCATGGAGCCTGCTAAAACCCCCTTAAAACAAAGGGCCTTTTTCCTCCAAGGCATAGACCTATGAAAGCAGGAAAATAGAAACACCCACAAACTGGTGGGAGCTGGAAGAGCTAGATTTAAGAGTCAACAATCTGAGCAGAACTGAAAAAGCTAAATCCTAAAGTAGTAGTGGAAGAAAACCAGGAATTCACCTAATTCTAACCTCTACAAAAAGCCCAAAAGATCTCAGGAATTTGTAGCATTAAGTATTTCTAGAAGTAGAGCTAAAATATGATTGTTAACAATTTGTCTAAGAAGCTGTTAATTTCCTAGTCTCCCCCACACCCACTCCAGCATACACATCCTATAAATAGGGAATAACCAGCTAGTCACCATCCCAGCAGAAGAATGCTTATTCTCTGGAAAGGGAGAAGACAGAGGGTCTCTAAATTAGTAGACAACAGGGTCAGTTGAGGCAGGAGTACCAAACAGAAAATAGGAGGATTAAATGTGCATATTGGTTGCTGGAACCCATTCCTCTTCTCTTCCCCATTTGATTCCCAGAATGCTGGAGCCAGGAGTTTATCCCCCAGGCAGGAGGCTGGAAAAGTCTTCAGAATGGACCAGCCCAAGAGGAAAGATCTAAATATACTGAAAATCCCAAGTTCATCAATAATGTAGCCCAACCAGATCTCTCATGTAGAAACCCACAGATAGTTAGCCTCTTACATATGCTCAGAACTTCCAGTCTTTTGTCCCTCACTATTAAATGTGAACAGATAACCAAGAATTACCAGATATTTAAGGATACCATCTAATATGAAAGATAGAGATGAAACGGAAGAAAGCAACTTGGAGAAAAAAAGACTATATAAGGTGGGCAAAATATTTTTAAAAGCTTCAGAGGTATAAGAAAAATATTATAATTATGAAACAAACAGGATGCTCTAACATGAAGAGAGTAAAAAATTAAAATTGAAAATATGACAGCAGAAATGAAAGAATCAAAAATAGAGTGAACAGAGAATGCAAAAGAAGATATGTAAATTAGAGTTTCAGTCTAAGAGGCCCATCATCTAAATAGAACTTCCAGAAAGAGAGAATAGAAAAAAACCGAGTAGGGAGAGAACTTAAGAAAATAATTCAAGAAAATTCCTTAAAGCCAAAAAACATGAATTTCAAGAGTGAAAGGCTTTTGGGATGCCCTAACACACCAGTGTAAATCCATATCAGTATAAAATTTCAAACCCTGGGACCAAAAGAAGTTTCTAGAACTCTCAGAACAAAAAGTCATATATAAAAGCAGCTGAATTGCTTCAGACTTTTCAACAATGACATTGGAATCTAGAGGACAGTAGAGAAATGCCTTTAGAAGTCTGAAAGAAAATGATTTTTAATTTACAATTTTATACCCAGCCATACTATCAATCAAGTGTGAAGAAAAAGACATTTTTTTGACATGAATGCAAGATCTCAAAAATGTTACTTTTTTACCTCTCGGAAATCTACTGAAGTCTGCACTTCACCAAAATGAGGGAGTAAATCAAGAAAGAGAAGACATGGGATAATGGAAATGGGATCATGTGCAGATGAGAGGAGAAGGGAATCCTCAGGATAAGGTGAGAGGGGAGCAAAGGGTGACAGCTGTACATTAGACATGGAGGGCAACCGGTCCAGGTTAGAACAAGTTGAAAATCAATGTGAGAATCTTCTCCGAGATTGTGAAATTGATAGACTATCTGATACATCTGAATGTCTCTCAAGGAGATTCAGACCAGGGGTTGGCAAATTACAGCCTGAAGTCCAACTCCAACGTAAGGCCTGATTTTTCCCTGCCTGTGAGCTGCAAAGGGTTTTTACATTTTTAAAGGGTTGGAAAAAAATATGCAACAGAAACTTAATGTGAGCCACAAAGCCTAAAATATATACAATCTGTCTCTTTTGCAGAAAAAAGTTGCTGACCCCAGATTTTGACAACTGATGAAGATTTTGGAATTGAATTAGAGATCCATGTATAGAAAAATCAACCAGACAAAATATTACATACACACACACGCAAAATTATTAATTCCGTGTAAAACAAAAGTTGTACAACTGCAGAGATGGTAATGCAAACATGTTATGTAGAAATATGGAGGTAAACATTGTAGATCAGCTAAAATAGTTGAATGTGGATGTCTCTGGGAATGGGGTAATGGCAGAAGGAAGGAAGGTGGGATTATTGATTTTTCATTGAAAAGCCTGGTGGAAGTATTTAAGGTTTTAAACAGTGTGTATACATAATTTTGATAGAAACAAACAGGATCAGGAGGAAGAAGAGGAGGAGGACAGTAAGCTCATAAGAAAGAGTTTAATGTATACCATGGTTCCTTTGGAAACTGCTGGCTGATTTTGAACAGCTGACTCCTCCAGCATCATGTCCACCTTTGGTAGTTTGTATGAGAGAAGGCTCAGTTTCTTTCTTTCTTTTTTTTTCAAAGATTTTAAAAAATTTTTTTCCTTTTTCTCCCCAAAACCCCCCTGTACATAGTTGTATATTCTTCATTGTGGGTCCTTCTAGCTGTGGCATGTGAGATGCTGCCTCAGTGTGGTTTGATGAGCAGTGCCATGTCCGCGCCCAGGATTCGAACCAACGAAACACTGGGCCGCCTGCAGCAGAGTGCACGAACTTAACCACTCGGCCATGGGGCCAGCCCTCAAGAAGGCTCAGTTTCTAACATGAAAGTCAGTATCTAATACAAAAGTGAATAAATGTAGGTTTAGAAGGAGTTAGGAATAATGTTTGGAGGTTGTTTATTATGTAAAATGGTTGAAAGCAATCTGCATTGAGGCGCTAATATGGGCCTATGGTTTATAAAGTACAGCAGTGTACAAGAAGATGTTATCTCGAAAAAAAGGCACAGAGAAGAATCATTTTTCTCTATGTTTCTGAATTTTCCACACTGGGCTTGGCACATAACAAATTCTCAATAAATATGTGTTACTAAATAAAGGAATCTGTAAAAATACCTCATAAAAGACAGAAGACATCTTAGGTATGTTAGACTAAGAAAATTAGGGTGATCTAAATCTGAGCAAGAAAATACAAACACTAGTCATGAATTCTCACCAGAAATTATTAAAAAGCTATTGTTCTGTATTACAGTAGAAAATGTCTTGAAATAAGTATAAGAGCAATTTAAAGTTCGAATACTATAGATTGCAATACTTGACAACATTGACAATTGTAATATTATAAATTGCAGTATTTGACAATATTGCTCTGCTGAATAATGGATATACTGGGATCTACATAATAGGATTCAAGCCCACTTTGGAAATCTTTTGGACACAAATGACCTTACCTTGCTAAGTACTACATCAATTTCTTATGTGCTTGAAACATACAAAGATTAAAAAATTACGAAGTGATATTTATTCCTCTCTGACCCTAAAATGAGCAAAGAAGATAATATACTTGGTGTTTATATAAGAGATTTTCTCTAAGAAGTCACAACCCTCTGAAAATAGTCATCACTGTAGTGCTGTGAATCAGGTTAGCGTCTTATTCCACAACCACCTGTGGAGACACCCCAATGGAAGCACAAAGGTAAGCACTGATTTTCTTTGTGGCTGAGGGATATGGAACTATCCTTTTAAAGAAAAGCATGCTCAATTGTATTGCAAAAAAATTACCTTTTATTAAAATACACTGTTCTAATCTTAAGGTTTAAAACAAAGAAATGACTTCCACAAAAGTAAAACCAGGATCATTAATATTCTAAATTCTTGAGGCGATATATTTTCTCAGCCTTTGTTTTATTTTCTGTCTGTAGGGAGTGAAGAAGGCAGGGACATCTAGTCCTAACCTTACAATATGTGTTCGAAGATGACAATGACTAAGATCCACGTGCATTTCTTTGCCAGAAGATTATAATTTCTTTATTTCTCCAGAGAACGTTTTTCCTCCTCTCTCTCTTAAAAATGACACAAAACAAACAAAAACTCTGAAACAACCCCAATAATTTTCTCTCAAACACAAAATACTTTGCAAACGTAAGCTTCATTCAAAATGTTACTGATTTCTCTTTGAATCTGAATTGCTTCTGGGATCTGAGTTCACTCCCACTTACGCTCCTCTCTCGGTGGATCAGCCAGGAGTGTGCAGCAACTTCTCCTGTTTCACCTTCCACAAGGCTTCTATGGTGTTGTGGAGAACCACAGGTTTTCTAGGATTGCAGTACCATACAACACTTATCTCTGTACTAGCGGCTTGGGAAAATCACTAGCTTCCCAACCTGATTCCCCACAATAGTTCATAAATTTTACAGAAATGTAAATAGAAGTTTTAATTGGCCACGTTTATAACTGTAGCATCCTTGGAGATACGGGCCTGCATGTCTTCTTTTCTTTTTTTTTAAAGATGTTTTTTCCTTTTTCTCCCCAAAGCCCCTGGGTATACAGTTTTAGTTGTGGGTCCTTCTAATTGTGGCATGTGGGATGCCGCCTCATCATGGCCCGATGAGCGGTGCCATGTCTGCGCCCAGGATACCAACTGGCGAAACCCTGGGCCACCGAATTGGAGTGCGAGAACTTAACCACTTGGCCACGGGCCTGCCCCTGCATGTCTTGAATGATGCCTTGGTCATTCTTGGTCACAAAATGAGCAGATAATAAAATTGAAAGGGCCAATAGAACTTCAAAGATTTTCCCGTTTACCTATCAGAATGTATTTAATGGTTGAAAGATGTGTTCAGTTTCCTACCTTGACAATATGATTGTTATGAAATTACTGGCAATGCTAATGTTTTGGCCCAAAGTGAAACAAATGGAGAGATTTTGTTTAATGTTTTGTTTTTTTAAACTTTATAATCTTAGAATGGCATCAGATAAGCTATGTCTAAAAACTGAAAATTAAAAATAAAGCCAATTACTTGGGGATAATAAGAAGGAACTGAATACTGGGATATGTTAGATACACAGTGCTTAGATCTTCTAGGCAATTTACTAAGAAGATTTTCCTTTAAGACAATTAGAGATGTCTTACAAATATTATTTTTTCCTGCTAATTGCCTTAAATTTTATAAGTGTTTAAAGCAAAAATGATCACCTTGTCTTGTGGGGCTTATAACATAGATGTAATACATTTGACAACTACAGCAAAAAGCAGGGGGGTAGTAAATGGACATATATGGGGGCAAGGTGTCTGCCTTTTACATGAAGCTGTACAGGCAGTGAAAAGTTAAAGAGGTCTACTGTAATCCCTAGGGTAACCAGTGAGAAAATACAGAGATAGAGCTAAAAAACCAAAAGATAAATTAAAACAGAATTCTAAAACAAGGGTTTTTAAATAAAAAGAAGGCAGGAAAGTAGGAACAGAGGGACCAAAAAAACAGTGGGGACAAACAGAAAACAAATGGTAAAATGGTGGCCCTAAATCCTATCATGTCAACTATGACATCAAATATTTATGGGCTAACAAGCTATGACTTTTTTCTTTTAAGAGTTAAGGACCGAAGCTCATTTTTGGAGCTGGTTGTTCCTTATTTTTGAAAAAAATCTCCTCTGAATGGCTCCTTTAGCTACACAGATGTAAAGCAAGGATCTGCTGGTGGTTCTGGATTGAAATTTTGGATGTAGCTGTTATTGGTAATCTCATCCTGGCCAGTGACAACTAGACCTTGGCAAAGGGCTTATTCCCTGGGAAGACATATGCCGGTCAGCAACCAGCAAGAGCTGAACCATCAAAGAGCTGGAAGACTTGGGGACCCAGCATGTTTGTCTCAGGTCTCCCTGGACTGAGGACTAAGACAGAGGAAAGTGATACTTTCTTTTTGAAAAATCAACAATTTGTTTTCCATAACTACGTTTTTATAAAGTACTTTACGAAGTGCAGCCATCATAGCATGACTATAGGCAATAGTGAATCAAAGATAACATGGCAAACAGTGACCAGGAGAACTGAGAATTGTTGCAAGGGGCCAAGTTTTGGAAAGTGGTGGTCAAAATAACTCTGAGGTCAGGTGATTAGACACAATCTTCTAGGTTTGGTGGTCACAGCCGAAGAGTGTGCAGAAAATCAGGCTGTTTGAGACACAACCAACATATATTCTGTGCCAGGGGACTGTGCCAGGGTCCTTTAACACACATTTACCTTCCTTATTATAATCCTATAATGTGCTTGTTATTATACCAGTTTTATAGATGGGGAAAATGATGCTTAGGAAAGTTAATCGACTTGTTTTTCTCATGGAAATATAGCTGAGAGACAGAATTGGGTGTTCTGATTTCAACTCCTTGACTCTTTTCACAATAACAGACCTGTCTTAAGATTCAGCAGACAAACTCTAAGTATAGGGGAACCCATCAGAGGCAAAGAATTAGGGAAACTGGACATGGAGGTAACTTTCAGCTCATCTAGAGAGCTTCCCACTCTGCCTTTGGGGCAGCCGTCTGTTCCAGGGTGTGGCATGCCTGGACCTGCCAAGAGTAGCAGGTGAGCCCTGATAAGATGCTGGTCAGTGGATTAATCTGCTTACAGAGAATCACAGATCCTGACTGTGCCTTGGAGGAACAGTGGTGGATCAGAGCTGCTGTATCTAGGAACAGACCCCAGAGCTTGCATGGGCCTCGACAGAGTTCTCTGTCCACTGATGAAAAAACGTCATCCAAGCCGAATAACACAAGTCACTGTAGGAACAGAATGACAAGTACATTCCTGAAGATTATACCTAATGGGGAGGAAAGAATAAAGGGAAAGTGGGGGATGTTCTCAGGACTTTGATCTTGTCTACCTGCCACAGGCCTCTCCTCCCCCTCTAAGAGACTTCCTGAGGCAGGAAATGGTGACATCACCTGTATTTGTCAGCACTCTCTTGTTCTGAGTCATCAGGATTGTTGGCATAGTTGTCCATAGGATGATTTCCAAGTAGATAATTTACTCCCCTTTCAGGGGCTTAGCGTTGTGCTGAGCAGCTCTCCATGAACTGCCAGGCTCCTATTCAGTTCAAGATTTCCTCCTTGGGGTGTCATTTGGGGTCCTTATAAGCAGTATCTTCTTTTATTGGTGTTATCTTAGATGAACTAACTCTAAGTTGGGGGAGGAGATCATAAAAATAGTTGAGTGAATTACAGTTAATTTTCACCGTTCCCCTATCGTTGAACATGAATACGGTTTCCAATTATTTGTTATTCCACACAATGTCGAAGGAGGCATCTCTCTACATAAATGTGTGCGTGTGGATGAATGTTTCTGTAGGATAGATATCCAGATATGGAACTGAGTGGTCACTGAATTTAAATATGATAAATTAAGCAACATAAATGCTGATATTATTTACATAAAATATTAGCTAATATGTAAGCTAATTACTAGCTTATATATATATATATCTAGTATATATTATGAGCTAATATATAAAATATTAGCATTTATTTTGTTTAATTTATTATATTTAAAATCTTTTTATTATGGAAATTTGCAAACAAATATAAAAATAGAAAGAACAGTGTAATCAACACTCACTCACCCTTTATGTAGGTTTCACAATTATCAACTCACAGCCAAGCTTAATTTACCTACACTCCCACCTTTTCTGCTGTCTTCCCTCCTCTTGGGAGAATAATCCCCTTGATTTTTATTATTATTTTTTTTTAAAGATTGGCACCTGGGCTAACAACCGTTGCCAATCTTCCTTTCTTTTTTTTTTTCTGCTTTATTTCCCAACCCCCCCCCCCCCCCCCCCGCCCCCGTACATAGTTGTATATCTTAGTTGCAGGTCCTATCTAGTTGTGGGATGCCTCCTCAACGTGGCCTGATGAGCGGTGCCATGTCCGCACCCAGGATCCGAACCCTGGGCCACCGCAGCGGAGTGTGAGAACTTAACCACTCGGCCATGGAGCCGGCAACCCCCCTTGATTATTTTAAGGCAAATCTCAGACATTGTATCATTTCATTTGAAATTGTCTCAGGATGCATCACTTAAAGATTATCCTTTCTTAAAAAAACATAACCACAACATCATTTTTGGACCTCAAAAATTAAGAATTTCTTAATATCATCCGGATATGTCATTTTAAATCTGAATAGGTTCTCAAAAATTGTCCTTCGGAAAAAAAAGTGCTCATTTACTCTCCTACCGACAGTGCTGCTCCTGGGAGCAGAATTCTGGAGGGAAAGGCAGTGTGCAAGGGAAGGAACTTGCATTAGGCAGTGTTGAAACGTCAAGAACACCGCCAAGCCGTGGCCCTGTAGCAAGAGCGGAAGCTGAACCCACCAGTGGTCTGTGAGCTCTCGTACATTTAACTCCTTTAAAGAACAGTCTTGAATAACAGACAACATCAAAAGGCAGCTGTGCTCTTCTCAGAATAAAACAGCTGAGCTAAACAACCAAGACCAAACAGCTGTACTGCCTTTGGATTTAGTGTTACATTAAAATTAGATGTTTTCTTTCTCCAGCCTTTTTTTTTTTTTTTTTGGCAGAAAGAAACATTGAAGACTTTTATTTCAAACATAAATGTTATGTTTCAATCATTTGCACACAGCCCATAGTAAAATTTGGTTATTATGGAAATTCGACTGATAGCATTGTCACTCATAAGTCTAGACTCTCTCCCTATTGTTTTCATTATTCAATACTGCTTAATTATTTAGATTTAGAATTTGCCTGTGTACAGTGAGCACCATTTATGATCCAGAAGTGGAGGTTCAGTTGCAAAATTTTCAGATATTTTATTTGTAAAAAAAACGAAAAGAATTGTTGAATTAAAACAACTTAAATTTGACTTTTTAAAACAAGTATTCTTCCTTTCCTTTATAGAAAAGTTAATTATTGTCTTACAATATAAACTGAATGGAATGATGCAGGCAAGAAAAAAAAAAAACAAAAACCCCAAACGCAGCCTTAATTCTTCTGTACAATAAGCCCATAAGTTTCCAAAAAAAAGTAATACTATTCATCAAATTTTTACATTACAAAATCTTACACGTTCATTGTAGAAAAGGGAGTTAAGCAGAAAGAAGAAAATAAAGATTCCCATGGTTGCACCATTTATTTTTCAGATATTAATCTGTTCTCTATGCTAGGCACTACTCAGAGATAACCATTGTCCATTCCTGCCATTCAGAAATCCATCTCGAAAACTCAAGGGTTATACTGTACATTCTTTTTTATTTTTTTTGAGGAAGATTAGCCCTGAGCTAACATCTACTGCCAATCCTCTTCTTTTTGCTGAGGAAGACTGGCTCTGAGCTAATATCCGTGCCCATCTTCCTCTACTTTTTTTTATACGTGGGACACCTGCCACAGCATGGCTTAACAAGCAGTATGCAGGTCTGCACCCGGGATCCGAACTGGTGAACCCTGGACTGCCGAAGCAGAACGTGCGAACTTAACCACTGCACCACTGGGCTGGCCCCATGTGCATTCTATTCTGTAATCTGCCTTGTTTTCTACATGTCATGACAATTTTTCCATGTCATTAAACACTTTTTACAATGTAATTAACATAGTTCCACAAAATCATTTTTAACCTTTTTCTCCATAGGCCTTTATTTTGAGCGTGAGACTGTCCAGAAGCAGGTAAAGAGGAGGCTGATTTGAGAGCAATGCTTCTCACGTGATCTGTGATTAAGGACCAGTTTTTAAAATTTTCAATCTATTGTGGACTGATATTTCTGAAAAATATAATACAAATAAGAGAAATGAAATATTAATAGAAAATCTATTTTCAAGAAAATACTACATATCTAATAGAAAAATGAACTAAAGGTATACAAAGTACCAGCCCACATTTTTTATTATTAGACGTGACAGATATAAAATTTACTTGTAAAATTGTTATATAAATTTCTGAGTGTTTATTCTCAATGTTTGTATTGATGTCATCACAGGCCAAGGACAGTTACATGGACTACACTTTGGTTATACTGCTTCAGACCTTACTAAGAAAATTAAATAAATGTTTCTCTTCATAGACAATAAAGCATAGAAAGGTTAAAAAATAATTTTAATTTGCTATTTGAGAGTAGACCCAACAGCCTTCAACTCTCCCTCATTTTCCATCTACGTGGAGGCCTTGTGTATGGAAGGGACAAGGGGATGAGTTGTCCCTTGAAATGAGTCTTAGTGAATGGTCGTGGGTGTGTCATTTCTTGGGCCTTCCTTGCCAATAGCCCCACATTCATGAAACACAGTGTGCCAGAAAGCTATCTTTCTCTCTCTCCTCTACGGCAGGCTCCTTCAGGAATGATTCCAGACTGCTCTGTGGATGAGCCAACCAATAAAGAGGTTCCACATAGATCTTGCTTTTGCTATGATTGATTCTTTTACGCAGCTTTATCGAGGCATAATTGATATACAATAAAGTACACATATTTAAAGCATGCAATTTGATAAGTTTTGACATATGTATATTCCCATGAAACATCTCCACAATCAAGATAGTGAACATATCCATCACCCCAAGTCGCCTTGCAATCCCTTTAAAATTCCTTTCTCTGCCACTCTTCCCTCTCCTCTCTCCCAGGCAACCACAGATCTGCTTTCTGTCAGTATAATTTACTTTGCATTTTTTGAGTTTAATATAAATGAAATCATATAGTAGGTGTTCATTTGGTCTAGCTGCTTTTAATTATTTTGAGTATGTATTATATAATAATTTTGAGATTTATTCATGTTGCATGTGTCAATATTTCATTCCTTTTATTGCTGAGTAGTATCCCATTGTCTGGAGAGACCACAGTTTGTTTATCCATTCACCTGTTGATAGACATTTGATTGGTTCCAGTTTTTGTCAATTACAAATAAAGCTGCTACGAACATTAATGTGGAAGTCTTTGTATGGACTTAAGCTTTCTTTTCTCCTGGGTAAATCCCTAGGTGTCAAACGGCTGGATCGCATGGCAGATGCATCTTAAACTTTTAAAGAAACTGCTAAACTCTTCTCCAAAGTGGTGATATCATTTTGTATCCCCACCAGCAGTGAATGAGAATTCCAGTTACTCCACATCTTTGCTAACCTTGTTTGGTCACTCTTTTTCATTTTAGCTACTCTTCTACCATGTGAAGTGGTATCTCATTGTGGTTTTGATTTGCATTTCCCTAATGATTAATGATGTTGAGCATCTCTTCATGAAATTATTTGCTATCAGTATATCTTCTTTGGTGAACTGTCCAAATCTTTTGTCCATTTATAAAATTGGGTTGTTTGTTTCCTTGTTATTGTATTGAGTTCTTAATATAGTCTAATACAAGTCTTTTATCAGATATATGCTTTGCAAGTTTTTCTCCCAATCAGTGTCTTTTTTTCATTCTTCTAACATGTCTTTCAAAGAGTAGAAGTTTTTAATTTTCATGATGAATTTGGAAAGTCACAACTAGTCCGAGATAGCTAGTCACTGCTAGAAGAGAATCCCAGTTCCAGAATGAAAAAATAAGAACAAAATAACTCAGGCCGTACCTGGTGTTGTGAAGTCTCACCACCGTCCACAGATCAGGGAACAGGCAGGACAGCTGTCTTTTATTGAAGAGGGAACATATAGAATCTGCCTCAAGGCCGGAGACTGCAACCCCAAACCCACCATCAGCTGTCTCATATTACTTAGTATTAAGCTTGGGAGAGAAGTTACGAGAACGTAGAGAACTTACTTCCTGAAAACAGCAGTTTAGAAATTGCGAACACCTGAAAACACTCTGGCTTTGGTTTATATGATTGAGGAAGACCCTAAAATAAGCCACTATATTAATTCACGAGGGCTGCCATTACAAAGTACCACAGACGAGGTGGCTAAAACAACAGAAATTTATTTTCTCACAATTCTGGAGGCTAGAAGTCTAAGATTAAAGGTGTTGGCAAGGTTGGTTTCTTCTGATGGCTTGCTCCTTGGCTTGTAGTTGGTCATCTTGATGTTCACATGTTTTTCCCTCTGTGTAAGTCTGCATTCTAATCTCTTCTTATAGGAACAATAGTCATATTGGACTAGGAGGTCATCCTAATGACCTCATTTAACCTTAATTATCACTTTAAAGACCCTATCTCCAAACACAGTCACATTTTGAGGTACTGGGAATTAGGACTTCAATATATGAATTTTGAAGGAACAGAATTTAGTGCACAACAGCCACCTAAATGAAAAGCTAAACATTTATTCAGAAGGACTGTATTTCTAATCCATTCAACACTGGTACAGAATGAATGTGAGTAGGGTTCCTGAAGGACCCCAAGAACATGCAACCCAGGTGGCATTAAGCAGTAACCATTTGCAAGCAAACCTGTATTACAGGGGCCGGCCCTGTGGCCGAGTGGTTAGGTTTGCGTGCTCCGCTTCAGTGGCCCAGGGTTTCACAGGTTCGGATCCTGGGTGCGGACATGGCACTGCTCATCAAGCCATGCCGAGGCAACATCGCACATGCCATGACTAGAAGGACCCACAACTAAAAATATATACAACTATGTACCGGGGGGCTTTAGGGAGAAAAAGGAAAAATAAAATCTTTAGAAAAACCCCCCAAACCTGTTTTACAATGTAGATGAACAGTCTCTTAGTAACTTCCTGAACTTGTCTGTTTTCAGAGGTAGAATTGTGTATCAACCCGTGCCCACACTCCTCCCAGGCAACCGGAACAGCAGAATAAGTGAGCTTCTCTCAGGAATTAACCAGCCATCTTTATCTACAGGGTCTCTCTACTTTGATACTATTGACGTTTTACACGGACAATTCTTTGTTGTGGGGGCTGTCCTGTGCATTGTAGGACGTTGAGCTGCATCCCTGGCCTGTACTCACTAGATGCTAGTATCATCTGACCAGTTGTGACAACCAAAAATGTCTCCAGACATTGCCACACATCTCCTGGGGGACAAAATGACCAAAACTGAGAATTCCTTGTCTGGAAAATATTTTTCTGGATTCCAAAAGTGAGTAACTCAGCCACTCGACAATATGGAATGGAAAAAAAAGGTGATGATATTATGTGTGAACTGAAGCAGAAGTGTCTAGTTTGGGTTGGACGTACAACATTCTGCAAAGCCTTTCCTATCCCTTCTAACCCAACAACATTGGACACTCAGTGCTCTTACTGCCTACTAGATCCTACTTTTCTCTAAGTACTGGGTACACAAAAATTAACTAGACAAGCTTTCTGCTCCAGATATTCTTTGCAGTGTCCCCTCTCTCTTGGGACCTGTCCCTCTGGATCAGCTGCCTAAAGCCACTATCCTCCAAGCTGGAAAGAATTATGAATGCTGAAGCATTAAAAGCTGATAAGAATTACTGAGTTAAATTTACAATTTGTGTTTGCCTTTTAAAAAGGGGTAGTTCTTTGGTAACTCAATGGAAGATTCTTAAGTGAATTTCCATTAATGATGACATTATTTGTAGAATATAGATTCTTCTTTCTAGTGATTCAAATTGCATGATATTGACCATGGTCTACCTCACCAATGGGTGAGCCTTCCCAGAAAAAAACCTCTTTGTCAATTGTGAGTCATTCCCTCCTTTCCTTAGCTGCTGAGCCCTGAAGAAATTAAGCAACACCTTACCTGCTATAAAATGGAGGTATTAGTGCTTGCCTTATAAGGTTATGGTGAGGATCCGAAGAGATTGTCCACGTAAAGCCCTTACAACAGTCCCTAGGACTTACTAAGGGCCCAAAAATGTTAGGTGTTGAGATTTATTCATCAAATATATACTGAATTCTGCCTTTGAACTAAGCACTGTGCAAGGTGACGTGGCAGTCAAAGGCAGATCAGTCATAAATGCAGTATTGCAGAAATGATTAATATATCAATACTATTAATAACTACCATTGATTGAGCACCTCCTGTGGGTCAGCTTCTATGCCAGTGCCTTATGTTTATTATTTCTTATTCTTCAAAAAGACCTTGCAAAATAGGTCTTGTCCAATGTTATAGATGAGGAAACTGAAACTCATCTTGGAAACTGAAAACTTGGGGTAAGGAAAGTACCATAAACCAACTATTAAGTCATGGATGTGAGATTTATACAAGACCTGTCTAATGCCTACCTTCTGCTCCCTTCTTTGTGTCTATGGTCGTGGAAGAGATACTTCACATGTATCAAGAAGGATACTATCAAGGAAAAAGTGCCGTGAGCCTCAGGAGAGATATTGATAAATTCTTCTAAGGATTAGAGTAGGAAAAGATTTTTCCCTTTGGGGTTTTAGGGAAAATTCGTAGGAGAGAGATAATTTGGGCTGAATTTGCACGTGTGTAATTGGCAGGGTTGAGGTGGGTGGGAGCATTCCTGGATATGAGAACAAAACCAGACAACAGGAAATTGTGGTTTGTAAATGAGGAACAAGAGGGAGTTTGGTTTGACTAGAATGATGAGGGAAACCCTCATCAGCTCAAGCTTGAACTATGGCCCCTTTGTTCTTCCTCTAACTTGTGCTCTGTCTCATCTTTCTGAGGGCTTGGTCCCCCACATATCATCCACGTCACTGGGAGACAGATGATCTTTCTAAAGCTGATCATGTTGCTCCCCTGCACGAAATTCTTCAATGTCTCTCCATCACCAACTTGATAAATATCTAAACTTCACAGCTTCCATGATGTATCTCCTACCTACTCCTAGTCACACCACCTTGTTTTCCTTCTTCTGTCTTGTGCCCTGGAATTCCGAACCCACAGCTGGTAGTTGGGAGAAACTGCCATGTTCTCTGACACTGCCCTGGTCTTTACACATGTGTTTTTCTTTTCCCTTTCTTGTCCACCTGGAAAATTCTACCTTTATTCTTTGGTTTCAGCTCTTAAAATGCCTTCCTTGAAGACTTCCTAGACATCCTCCATCCCCTGCCGTAGGCAGACTTAGCTCATCTTTTTAAGCACTCACTATTTTGAGTGTGTGATCATTAAATGATTATTTTATTATTATGATTCTGTTACTTATGTTTTTCCATTTTTTAGGGAAAAATTCTGCCTTGTTTTCTCCTCTGCATTCTCAAGTCTCAATAAGTAGCAAGAGTCCAATAAATACTTCTTAAATAAATGAATGAATGAATGAATGCATGAATGAATACTGGCTGAAACCACATTAGTCAGGAATATTGAGGCTAGATCTTTGGAGATCCAGGTGACAAGTTTAAGTAATTCAGTGCTTTTTATTTGTTTTGTTTTGTTTTGTTTTGTTCTGCATTGGGGAGCCAGGGAACATTTTTGAACAAGGATGAATACTCCCAGATTAGTATGTAAATCTTATAGGAAAAATCAAAGTCAGGGAAACGAGGAGGCTATTATAAAAACACAGGAAAAAGATAATGAAGACCTGAACTGGGGTAGTACTAGGAAACAGTTCACTCTGCCTCTTTGACCATGGGAAATGTCATTGGGAAATGAAGTGAACTTTGCATTTAGCAAACTTTTTCTCAAAATCTCAGAGCTTAGATAAGAAATTCCTGGGGCCTGCCAGTGGCATAGTGGTTAAGTTTGTGTGCACTCTGCTTTGGCAGCCCTGGATTCACGGGTTCAGATCCCGGGCGTGGGGACCTACACACTGCTTATCATGCCATGATGTGGCAGTGTCCCACAGGCAAGGTGAAGGGAGACTGGCCCAGATGTTAGCTCAGCGACAATCTTCCTCATGCAAAAGGGGGAAGATTGGCCATGGATGTTAGCTCAGGGCCATTCTTCCTCACCAAATAAGCGAATAAATAAATAAATCTTAAAAAAAAAAAATACCTATATGCTCCATTCCTCATGTTCTTCTGTAAAATGAGATTGGCCTTGATGAGTTTTAATTCCTCGTGGCTAATGTGAGAGGTTTCACTGAGTTGTGCTCCTTCAGGGCAGGGACCAAGCATGGAGAACCTCGAACTGCTGACACCTTGAAGAGAGCTTGGCAGATGGGTGCTCAATACACATTTGTCGAAAAATGCTTTCCAGGGTTGTCATGTTCAATTGAATGGCCCTACTGTAATTGCTGCCATGTTCTTAAACCTTCTCTTGTCTTCTCCATTCAGAAAGATAAAACTTCTCTTTCTGCCATTTCTCCAGGCTGTGTAGGCATCTTCGTTTCAGCAAATTGTATTTATATTCGTTAAATGAGAAAAACCCATTAGTGTTTCCCAGCTGAGTTCATCTCCCTACCTTCTTCCACTTGCTTCTGACTATCCCACTGAAAACCATTTCTGTGCAGCCAAAAGTTAAATCAGGCACTCAAAACCTGCTTCCTGGCAGGTTGCGGGTCCTTGGAGGAGGAAAAGTCTTGGCTTTTTTAGTGAATCTTGCCCTATGTCCCTGTTTCTAAATCTGGCTGGGTGTCGTCAGGGGAACTAGGTAAACACCTACATTCCTGGTGCCATACCAGCCTCACTGACTCAGAATTTGGGGAGGTGGGGGCTGAGGAGGACAGCAGGAGGCCCAGAAATCTGAATTTTACGAAGTGTCCAGGTGATTCCGACATCCAGACAGTCGAGACACTTGATGTAAATCCCTTACAGGTAAGCAAAAGGGTGAGGGAAAAGGATCTGTTCAAACTTTGGTGGAGCTCGGGGCAGAGGCAGAAGGAGAAACCCACAGGCTCTGCTTAGTCTGAGTCTGCCCTTCAGGGTTAGCTATGCATTTTATTTTTATATTACTATTCTACATTTTCCTTAATCCTTCTCATGGTGAACCCATAGACAGAATCTGAAGGCCCAAGGACTTGCTACTACATTTGTATTAAAAGCAGGAATTTCCATGAAGACTCAAAGACTTGAATTCTTTTATCTTACAATCCTAGAATTGTTGGGGATCTTAAAGGTCATTTAGTGGGACGTGCAAATTTTTAAGACTACCTTAGATATCCAAAGGACAAGCAATGACATCAAGATTAGCAATGCACATAATTGTGGTGAGCAACCCATGTCAGGCTTAAGGGGAGGCTGCCTCCCCCCGGCATTGCCAGAGGAGAGATCAGGGAGTCAACGAGGAAAGGCTGAAGGGGCAATAATCTGGGGGGTTGTGCACAGGAAAATGAAGGCAGATAGATTGCACATGGAGAACAGAGGGAGTGGAACAGGATTATGTGAAGGAGAAATTTTTCAGTGAACTCAAACTCAAGGAATTCATTTACTCCCTCACCAAATATTTATTATTATCTCCTTAGAGTCTGATCTGATACTAGCCACAGCTCCTGCCCTCAAAGAGCTCTCAATCTAGTGGGATAGACTGATAACGGGACAATGGAGAGAGATAAGTCTAATAACAGTAGAGGAAGATAGTAGGAGTAGTGTAAGAATGTGCTAAAATATACAGCCCAAATTTCTCTTTCCCATTCCTTTTTAAACCCCCAACTTTCCTTTGTGTTTCTTTAAAGAGGTCAGTATTTCTGTTTATGGGATGATGTGACAAATGAATACACTTTGCCTTCATCTCCCTCCTCCACTCTTGCACGTCATTGCAAAGCCACTGTTGGGTGCTATGGACTGAAGTTAACTTATTGCTGTGATATAAAATGGCAACTTTATGAAAGTAGATTTTAAGATGTTTCTGGGATGGACTGGGTAGAAGCAAAAAATTAAGAAACAGATTGAAGGTGCCCTAGGCTGATGTGAGGGTAGGCAGAAAGGTGCCGGGAAAGGACGAGGAATTAATTGGAGTATGAAAAAGAAAAAAAGAAATTTCACACGTGGACATGGCTGCAATTAGAAAATATCAGGAGGTATAGTTTGAGCCTGTACAGTGGCAGAGCAGCATTCAAAGTGTATTATTTTACCAGTCAGCAAGAGTGAAGAGGTATCTTAACCTTTTAATAAAGAACCACATGAATCAGAAGTTCTGCAGGAAATTTCAAGGATGCTAGGGAAGATATATCATAATCTACCATTACAATAGTGAAATTAAATGAAAATTAACAATCAAATTGGTATAGTTAATAGTAAATTTAGTCGGAATGATATCTAATCACACTAAAATTACTATGCTACTTCATGTATAAATTTAAGTAGTTTAGATTTAAAATTTAATAATTTAAATTAAATTTAAATTTTAAGTAATTACTTAAAATTAGTATATTACTATAATTTAGTTAATGCCAACTTCAATAAAATTTAAATAATAGTTTCAAATAAAATTTAAAAGATGGTCATGTTTTTTCCCAAAGATTATATAAGGTTGTTATTGCAATGGCATCCTAATTCTTTTAAATAGCTTTCATTTCTAACAACTAGGTTGAATCTGTGCTACACAGATTTAGTTATTAATAGATGTCTTATAATTCAGCCCTTTCCACTGAAGTTAGTGCTCCCTTTTTATTTGTTTCTGCTCCTGATGCAAGACAGGCCCGTGCTAGGCATTCACAAAATAATTGTTGACTGATGAAAACCTTGACTAGGTATGCATAGGCTCAGAGTTTATAATTTTGATCAGTTATAGAAAAGAATAAACAAAATATGGATACAATAATCCATAGGCATTTCAACGAATACATTTTTTTCTAAGTATCAGCAAAATATTTGTACTTTCTGGACAGGTAAAATTGAGATCTAAATTCCATGTGCTTATTTAGAGTTTAGGGCCAATACTTAGATTAGAGGAGGGCATGTCTACATTCTGAATTCACTCCAAGTGGACAGTCAGTCAGAGAAGCTGAATAATGGCCTCAATTCTTCCACTCCTTTCCCTGCTGCCAGGAATCGGCCGCATGGACTCTGAAGTGTGGCTCAGTTGCCATGGGCAGACTGGTTAGTTCGGACTCTTTTGCATGCAAAAGATAGCACCTGTGACTGTACATATTAAAAAGCCAATTGCAGGTGTATTTGCAAATTGGATTTTGAGGGGGAAGTTTAAGCAAATGCTTTTGAAAGTGAACCCCTCCAAGACATGAGTAATGAAGAAATAAGAAGAAAAGTGACAATCAAAAACCTATTAAAATCTAGCTGCCAGAGAAAAACCTGACTGTCTAATGACATTTATGCTTTCATAGCTAGGCATTTAACAGTCGTTTTGTGTCAGTTGCTTCCTTTGTGAATGCCACATGACAAATTTTTCAGTTCTCTGTATTTCTGAGACCCTAATCCCCACCACTCTTAGATGCTTGAAATGAGCGGATGGCCCTGAGAGATGAAGTTCTCTGTCCCTCTGAATTTCTCGGCACGAACCTACAATGACACCTCAAACATCACTCATCCAATCCATTCATTCCATTCATTCTTTCTTTTATTCAGTCTTCAAAATCCACGGTAAATTATTATGACCAAACAAAGGCTAAACCAACCAGCTGTTTAAAAACGTTAGAATTTGGGATAGCAAAGGAGTTATGTGCCTAAACTCAAGGAAGAAATTATTCTCTCTTGATTCATGACTGATACTGGTACTTTGTATTCCTGTTTGCCTCTCCAATTTTTGCTTTTGTTAAAAAACCACTGCATTCCCCCCCCAATTTTTAGCCTATCTGTTCCATTTTGCACCTGGACTCTATTTGCTCCTGCTGCCTCTCAAAACGGCTGAGAAGGTAGGAATCAGAAGCAATAGAAGCCTACATCTGACATTTTGGTCATATAAATGTGTGTGAGAACAATGTACGATCAGCTTTTCCTTGTTACCCTTATCTCTCCAATTGCCATTGGTTATTGGGGGGTGGGACTGCATGAATGTCTGGCTCTCTCTTTCCTTCCATGGTAAAGAATATAATTCTAATCAGGAAAAGAAGATGGAATTATCGAGTCTTATTACAGCAACTGGCTTATAAGATAATCTTGGAGTGGTCTCGTACAAATATATTTAAAAAGTGGGGTTGGGATTTTATTTGATCTCTGTTAGATTCTATGAATTGTAGCACCTGAGCCTGTTAAAAATAAATGCCTTATAGAGAAATGTTTTCTGAAAGCAAAACTTGATGTTTGCAAAACTTATAGGCTCATGGATTTCTGATCCGGAGAGTGCACACAGACCCCTCCAATGTAAATACATGCATGCTAAATTTACCTGAGCGCTTTAAGCAGCTCTTAACATCATATGACAAGGAGAACATTTGTTAATCAGAAAAATTACAACCTATTCATACTTATTGTTTGATTATTTCTTTGCTGACCTCTGAGGTCCCATTGTTGATTGAATTGGTTATAGTAACTCATATTTATTTTAGCAACTAGCTATTACGAATGCAAACTTTTCTTATCACCAGATGATTGATAGACACATTAAGAAGTTGTTCAACAGGTTGCTTGGTTTGAAGAAATGCTTAAATCCTGATAGGTTCCCTTTTTATCAGCAAAGAGTGGGAATTAGCACAGATAAGCCATGGTAACAACAATTTTGTTTTCAAAGTGGAATGTTGTCATTTCTTTAAATTGGATTCTTGTAAGCAGTAGATTCTATCAGTTCCCTTTTATAGATTTAAATGTACAAAATTTTGGTGGTTTGAAAACGTTCTGAGACCAGTTGCTTTTCTAGAGTTGGCTGGAGAAAGAACACTACGAGGAATATTGTCAAGCAGCTGAGAGTGATGAGGGATCTGTTAGTACTAATCATCCGGATTTTGTTTCCTTTTTAAAAAATTGTTATTGGGGCTGGCCCGGTGGCGCAGTGGTTAAGTCTGCACGTTCCGCTTCGGTGGCCCGGGGTTCACCAGTTCAGATCCCGGGTGTGGACATGGCACCGCTTGGCAAGCCATGCTGTGGCAGGCATCCCACATATAAAGTAGAGGAAGATGGGCACAGATGTTAGCTCAGGGCCAGTCTTCCTCAGCAAAAAGAGGAGGATTGGCAGCAGTTAGCTCAGGGCTAATCTTCCTCAAAAAAACCCAAAAATTATTATTATTCTTTGTGTTTCGTTTAGAGATTGCATAAGGCCTCCTGTTTGTAAAGGCTTTCAGGCACCTAAATTTAGTTAGGCCCACAAATGCCTAAGGTTTTTTTTCCATTGGTGAAAGTGTTGTTTTGATTCTTTTTTTTTAATGGAAACGTAAGTACAGTAGAGTAAGGTAAATTGCCC
Organism: Equus quagga; assembly: GCF_021613505.1. Classification (NCBI taxonomy): domain Eukaryota; kingdom Metazoa; phylum Chordata; class Mammalia; order Perissodactyla; family Equidae; genus Equus; species Equus quagga. The sequence continues at coordinate 35,874,128 of NC_060272.1, read as the reverse complement.
ATGGCTATCTGACAGGTGAGAAACAGGGTTAAAGTTCACAGGTCCTCATCTTTTACCTGGTCTTTGGTGTACAGGGTTAGCAGGGCTTCTCAATCAGATTTGCTGTCATTTTATCTCATTATAATATCTCTTCCTGAGGACAGGGGCCCGGTGGTGATAAGCACCAGAGAAAGGCCTAAATACGGACACAATGGGTAAGTGAAAATAAATGACTGAAGATTTTTTCTTGAATGGAGGCTGAATGAGTTTGCTAGAAAATTCTGTGGTGTAGTGCCTCAATTTCAAAAAGGTATCTGTTGACCTATCAGGGTTTTCATATGACCTCAATTTTTGATGGTGACTTGTTACATAGAATTGTTTGGATCACCGTACCATTTTATACCAGTGTTGTGAAGGCGGATATCAAGAAAGACAATATTATATACAATTATAGGTAGAGCAATTTTTAAGTAAAAAATCACCAAAGGAATATGAGGATCGATGACATGGAGTTCCTGAAATTGAACCTGGCCTGGTGTCACCTGGTCGGGATTTGCTTGCTCTTTGGAGGGGGGTTCTGCTGTGGACACTGCAAGCACTTTATCTATTAGCATATTCATGGATGACGTGGAGAGTGACAAAATGGCAGAGTGACTCATTATTAAACAAATCACAGGTTCATATCTCCCTCCCCCTCCTCCACTCGTTTCCTTGGAGACACAGTTCCTTGTCAATTTTCTGAATTACATTAATATCAAACTCTGACTTTCATCAGGAAGAATGAATCTGAAGAGTAGTATTTATATCTTCCATGTGACATTTGCATCACATGGATAAACGTTTAAAATGTTCTTGGGAACACTGAAAAATAAGGAAATAGAGTTCAAAAATAAAGTATAGAACTTGTTAGACTAGTTTCTGTTTAAAACTAGGTGGATTATACCTCTTTGTTTTAAACCATTAGAACAGCAATGATTAAATATCAGATTCCTTAAAGAGTCACTAGTTCCTTTCGGAAAGTTTTGATTAAAGCATTGTATTTATTAAACTCTTCTACCCACACAGCTTTCCTTCAAGATGTTGTTTTTCCCATGTCTGCTGTTTTATTACGTGACAGTATTGAAAGGGTAGATGTCGTTTACTTTCCCAAGGTTTATTTTTATATCATAAATCATACTTTTTTTTTTTTTAACACATGACAAGAAGCAGCGTGGTCTGTTCAAACTGGGCGTCAGAAGAACTGGGTTCTATTTCTGACTCTGATATGTGACTGGGTAGGTCAATGAATTCATATGTGTCTCAGTCTCCCAAGCCGCTTAATGGGGATAATAACATCTCCCTTCTACCTACTTCACAGAGGTTTTTTTTGTTTTTGAGGATTAATTAGTTAATGTTTGCAAACCACTCTGAGCTCCTTTGATAAAATACAAAGCACCATTATTTATGACAATAATAATAGTGTCTTGGACCTGTAGGCTTCCTTTCATCCAAGGATCCCAAAGTACTTTACCACTGGGATTGTAACTTTATAGAGAGTTACTGCGGGGTGGCTGGCTCTCCTTGAAGAAACAGATGGTAACAAGCAGTCTGGGTTTTCACCAGAGAGTAATTAAGTCTCCCACCAACTCCTTGCGTCATTTGCATAAACTTCCCAAGACAGAAGCACAGCTCCCAGAAGAGAGCTGAGTCGGACTCCTTATCCGTCAATCACTATTTATAAACGTGTCCCAGGAGATTTGGAATTTCAATGTTTTCAACTCCCAAATCTACATGTTGAGAATTTGGGAAAGCATGGGAATATTTAGACAGCAGATAAATTAGGTTCAAGGAAAATATAAATGTAGCAAGTGTGGGTTACCTGAAGGTCTTTTAGATTGTGTACATCAATTATGTATGAGTCCTGTGATCTCTCCTTGGCAGTCTGGTTAACTTTTAGTTAATTGACTAAAGATGAATTAAGTGCCTAACTCATGTGCATGTCTGGGGTTATTAAGAAGAAAAGTGTACGATGTGGTCCCTGCCCTCAAGTTGTTTACAACCTATTTGAGAAGATGAAACTAAGATACAGGAAACAATTAGTGGACCATGGAAGACAGCATATAATTAAAGGCTAAATTGTGTGCAACAGACCACAGGAAGTAGAGAGAAGAGACGATCAATATGGACCAGCCTAGTTCAGGAGAGCATGATGGAAGAGGTGAATTTTTAAAGGAGCGTGTTTTCCCCAGGACCAATAGCACACAAGCAATGTATGTAGAGTGTGTATGGGACAGTGGGGGTCCTGTGTTGTGGGACAGGGCGGATGGCGGAAACTCATTCCAGGTAACCAGAGTCTTTAGTGGCAGGCAGGGCAGAGGGAGCTTCCGGGGTGTAGGGCACTTTCCTAGGCAGGCAGAGGAGTTTGGATTTAATTTAATTCACTTAAAAAGAAAAAAACACTTCAGAACCCAGGGGCCTGACAAAGGCAGCATTTTGGAATGATTCTTTTGTTACAGTATGCTGGAGACACTGGAGCAGGAAGGAGATCTAACACTGGGAGGCTCGCTGGGGTCGGATGCAGTAATGCAGAGGGATGGAACGTCATCTGGAAGGGTTGTGGTGGACGTGGAAAGAATTCATTAAAAATAGAGCTTTTAATGAGAGCTTCGCATATGCTGGGAATGCGTCTTATTCTCACAACAATCCAAGGTGATACTAATAATAACTCATGTTAGCACTGATTTCCTAACTCCAAAACTGTGGCTGAGAGGGGCTAGTAATTTGCTCAAAGTCAAAGAGATGGAATGTGTTAGGGCCCAAGTTTGAGCCTAGTATAAATCCTAAGCCGCTATTTAGATTTACGAGATTAATATGAGAGCAGTAGACATTTTGGTGAAAGAATATTCATCCAGTCTAGATAGGAAAGTGCTGGCTTAGACAAAGTTAAAACAGGTCATTCCCCAGCTTTATTCCTGTAGGATAACTTAGTGCTACTTACCGCACATTGTGAATCTGCAGAAGAATTCAGTCTGAGGAGTATGTCCTCACATGGGCAGTGTGCAGAAAACACTTGGAAAATGCTAGCTTGCAATCTTCCTCTATAGCCAGGGTTGGGAATGCTAGGGAGCCATCAAGACTGGGAGTGGAGGCATTCCAACCACTAAGAGAGAGCCACAAGTTAGGATCAGAGTTAGGAAAAGCAGGAAATAAGAAGAGAGACAGACCCGCAAGGCCGCTATCAGAATGCCAAACTAGGTTTAGGGACATGGGAATTCAAAGTGGGAAGGTTTAGGTCACAGGCAAGTTAGTTGCAGAGAGAACCTAGCACCTGGAAGTTCAATGCCCACCGTCCCTGAGGCTGCACCCCCTCTTGCCTCATCTGATCGGACTCCGCCAGTTTAAGCTGTCTGCACTTCCCAGTTTCTCAAAGTGCTAAGGCTGGGCAGCTGATGCTCTTAATGTAGGATTGAAGAGCAGTAAGTAGATTTTCCTGGTGGGAGAAGATATTAAGGAGTTAAGCTGCAGATGGGAGTGAATTTGCTTGACATCCTAGAAACCCAGGATTATAAAATTTTACTTTGAGTCAAGATGAAGCTGGGAATAATTTTAATGAGAATAGAAAGTTCTTAGAGATGGGGGTTCTTGCTGCTAATGTCTGAGGCTTCATGGGGGAAGAGGTTAAAACAAAACTACTGCCGAGTCTAAACCCCCAAGAAATCTTAAACATCGGCTGGCTTTAAAATTCTCCTACAAATGATCAGAGCATTAGCCATTATTTCTAAAGCTTGCAATTTGACTTATGAATCTACTCACTGATTACATTTTGGATACATTTGGCAGCCAAAGTAGAGCAGGAAATCATTATTGGATAAAAAGGGCCACACAAGAGGAAGTTTTTATTGGCAAATACCAGCTTATATATTCACAGAATCCTATCATCTTAGTACTAGAAGGAGTCTATCCCCCTGCCTCATGCAGGCCTTCACTAAAATGTGTCCAAAGAGATAACACTCTCTTCTTTTTTCGTGTACCCCACCGGCCCCAAACTGGGGTCCAACTCTCTGAAATGTATTCCAACCTCCAATAGGACTATCATCAAATACGGCCACATATCAGTTAAAATCCATTTTTTTGTTGTTGTTCTCTCTTCTGTGAACATGGAAAACAGTTATCATCTTTTCTTTCAAAACCCTTCATATTCTAGAAGACTATAATTACATTTCCCTCAATTTTCTCAGCTTTGGATGGAATAGCGTACATGTGTAAGGCTGACGTTTGCTGACTCCTTCAGATGTGCAGGGCACTGAGAATGTCAGATAAATTATCTCATTTACTTCCGACAACATCCTGTGAATCAGGCATTTTTATCCTCATTTGAAAGATAAAAACTTGACGGTCAGAGGTTAATAATACCTTTCAAATAGTTGGTAAATAGAGGAGCCAGGATGGAAAAACTGCCATTCTCTTTTTTTTTATTATTATTATGGTTTTTATTATTTATTTATTTAAATTTTTTTTGGGGCGGGGGAGAAGATTAGCCCGAGCTAACTGCTGCCAATCCGCCTCTTTTTGCTGAGGAAGACTGGCCCTGAGCTAATATCCATGCCCATCTTCCCTACTTTATATGTGGGATGCCTACCACAGCATGGCTTGCCAAACAGTGCCAAGTCCACACCCGGGATCCAAACCGGCGAACCCCGGGCAACTGAAGCGGAACGTGCACACTTAACTGCTGCGACACCGGGCCGGCCCCCTATTTATTTATTTTTTTTAATTTTTTCCTTCTTCTCCCCGAAGCCCCCAGTACATAGTTGTGTATTCTTGTTGTGGGTCCTCTGAGTTGTGGCATGTGGGACACCACGCCACCACGGCCTCAAGAGTGGTGCCATGTCCACGCCCAGGATCCGAACCTGTGAAACCCTGGTTCGCTGAAGCGGAGCATGCAAACTTAACCACTCATCCATGGGGCTGGCCCCAAAACCTCCATTCTTGATGGGAACCCATGGATTGGATTTTCCAACCCTTTGAGTCAACTCTCCTGTGATGACCTTCTTTCCCTTCTTCCATTTCTCTGCTTTCCTTCAAGGCCTAGTTGTTTTCAAGTGCTCATTCGTTTCCCCCATGCTTTCGTTGGCTATTTGAGGCCTCGCTGTTCTTCTTTTTAGCTATCATTTTTTATATATTATACATATTTATTATTTACATATTTTATAATATTTATACATTAGTTTTTTCCTCCATTCTATCTAAAAGAGAAGCTCTTTGCAAGTTGGAACCACACCTTGTAATTCATTGACTTCTTAGCCAAAACATTGTACTTTGAGTGGTAATTGTCTTATTATGGAATCGGAAAAAAAGATCAAACTAAGAGGAAGATAGAGACTTTACGAGGCCAGACCATTCTTCCTTCATTTGTGCTCCAAAAGCGTTTTGCACAAATGAAGCCAAGTGTAGCAAAAAAGAAGGTGGGTGCTGGGGCCAGAGGACTTGGCTTGAAATCCCAGCCCTAAAATTTACTCCCTGTTTGACTTTGGGAAAGTTGCTATCATGTTTTAAGGGCCCATTTTCTCCTTGGTGAAATGGGGATGATAATACTAATTTTATATGGTTCCCGTGAAGATTCGAGAATGCAATTAGGTGGTCACTTTGCACTGAGCTGGGTACATGGTAGCTCTTACAACTACAGCTTTCATAATAAGACTATACTCTGTTTGGTTTTTTTTTTTTTTTTAAAGATTGGCACCTGAGCTAACAACTGTTGCCAATCTTTTTTTTTCCTGCTTTTCCTCCCCAAATCCCTCCAGTATCTAGTTGTATATTTTAGTTGTGGTCCTTCTAGTTGTGGCCCATGGGACACCGCCTCAACATGGCCTGATGAGCTGTGCCATGTCTGTGCCCAGGATCCGAACCCTGGGCCACCGAAGCAGAGCGCGCGAACTGAACTGCTCGGCCACGGGGCTGGACCCTTTACTCTGTTCTTGTTATGTCTCTCACAGAAATCACTCTCTACTAGATAGTAAATTCCTCAAGGGCAGAGGGTTGTCCTTCGTTTTTGTTACCCCCTCCCCACCTCTCCAGCTCAGTGCCTGCCACATAGTAGCATTCGACAATTTTTTTAACGACTATGAGAAGGAACTCTAGTGAAGAGTCCAGGTTGGAAGACCCTGTAAAAGCCTCTTTAAAGCTGATCGCAGCCAGGTTCTACAAACCGTGCTTTGTACCAGACCCTAGTGTGGGGCTCGACCCATAAAAAATGTGCTCAAGTAAGGATTCTTCAGTTACTTGAATTTATCCCCATTACTGTATTTTCGTTTCTAGTATTTCATCTGGCTCATTTTCAAATATGGATATTCTTTTGTCCATGATGTCTTGTCCTTGCCTTATGGAATCCATTCTTTCTTTAGCTCTTTATACATTTTAAACACACTTATTAGGAAGTCCCTTTCAGATTGCTCTGTTACTCCCAGCTCCTGTTCTGTAAAGTCTTCCTTTATTGGGATTTGCTGCATCCCTTTCATGGCAGTTGGCTTCCTCTTGTGTTGCAATTTTTGACAGCGAACTCATCTTCAGTGGGAAGTATTGTCCGAAAAGGTCCAACCATGCCCTGGATTGTGGCAGTATCCAGTGGGATGGGTTTCCCTTTGTCTCTGTTAGGATGCTAAAGGGGTAAACAGACCCAGCACAGTTTTTATTAGTAACAGTAAGATCTAGAATATAGGCCCAAGAGACCTACACGTGACTTACTTCTTCCATGCCTTCCTGGACTACTTTGACAAGCAGCATGTGGTTACAATCATGTGCCTATATTGTCTAAGATATTGATAAGGGCCTTGTAAAAGTATATCTTCCTTTTATTCTTCCAGAACTGTCATTCTGATGTGGAAACCAGGTGATCTGGACAGGATTAGTTATTAGGAACCATTTTGGTTATTATTTGGTACTGACTTTTCTTAAAGTGCTTGCTAAATCAATTGGCTGGTGAGTTTTCCCCTTCAAGTATAGAAGTGAAGCTCATGAGTGGATGCATCTAGAGTCTTATTATTATTTGTGATTGCACATAGTTTATTTTCTTTATACTTTTTTGTATTTTCCAAATTTTCTACAATAAATACTTTTAATAAAAAATAACTTAAACACTTCTCTTCAAATTCCAGTTTTCTTAGATTTCTTAAATTATCAGTCTACTTTTCAACTTCCTCAGGATTTTTCAAGCACAGTTACTAGACTTTCTTCTTCATGGGTGATAATATCTCTCTTTAATTTCTCATTAAGATTTCATAGAATAAGAAACCATATATCTCAAATATTCCAAGAGAGTCCAGTTTCACTCTCCTACTTATAAAATCAATATTTAAGGGGCCAGCCCGGTAGTTCAGTGGTTAAGTTCACATGTTCTGCTTCAGCAGCCCGGGGTTCACCAGTTTGGATCCCAGGTGTGGACCTACACACTGCCTGTCATGCTGCGGCAGGCGTCCCACATATAAAGTACAGGACGATGGGCACAGATCTTAGCTCAGTGCCAGTCTTCCCCAGCAAAAAAGAAGAGGATTGGTGGCAGATGTTAGCTCAGGGCTAATCTTCCTCAAAAAAAAAAAAAAAATCAATACATAATTCAGAAAATGTGGTTATTATACCTATAAGGTTTTTCAGTTTCTCCATAGGCCCTTGCCCACCCCTCTGCACATTTTCTCTCTAGGGTCTAGTTTATTTAATAGCTCGAAGAAAGTTTTACAGTTTTTGTTGCACAGAAGTAATAAATATGTTGAGTGTTATGTTCCTATACAGTGTATATTACACTGTTTTTTTCCAACACATAAGCATCTCCTCAGACGTTGTGGAGTTCCTGGAAGATGATGGAAGTAGTCCTCTGATGGTGATAAGTGATTCTTAGAATAGACTTCGATCCAAGAGATTGGAAATATTGGCTCTTCAAGGATGAATAAGACATTGATTTTCCCATCAAGGAGTTTATAATCTAGAAGAGATATATACATGCAAGGCAATGACAGGAGCACCATAGGAGAAAGTACTGTCTTGGAGTTAAGTATAAAGAGCTATGGGAATAACAATGCAAGACCAATTAATTCTGCCAAGTAGAAGGGAACAGAGGAAAACTAAAGAAAGAAGGTGACCTTCTGATGCTCTTGGAATGAAGATTTCACTAGGAAGGCAAGGCTGGAAGACATTTGTGGCAGAAGGAATAGCTTGAACAAAGGTGTGACCACTACAATAGTTGGATGCAAGAAATAACACACCTGTTTATTTTTTTCTAAATGAAATGAAATCTAGTTCAGGATCCCCACCCACCTCTTGTCAGGAAGTAAAATGTGTCATTTTTTTTGGGTGGGGACACCAGTGGGCAATATACACAGTATAAAAAGATAGGGGATGGGCCTCTGGTCTTTGGGGCACCATGGTTGTCACTGAGAGGTCCAATTTTCGAGCTCCTGGAGTCCGTATGAAGGGCTCACAGTGCCTACTGTTCCAAGTGCTCCTCTTCCAAGAAACAAGAGTTTGTCCTAGGGGTTTGTAGATATCCTGGGAGCTAGGCTGGGATCACATGGCTCTGCACACAGTTTGACTTAATGCCCCTGTTTTCCTATTCAGCACTTCATCACTGCCCTATGCTGTGCCTGCTGTCTAAAGAGCAGACATCTCAAGCCTGGCTCAGTGGCTGCAGAGAATAAAGCTCTCGTTCTTTTGTGGATGGGGAAGAGTCCTTCCCTGACTGCAGAGAGGAGGGTAGGAGTCTGGAGTCCACGTGCTCCTTGTGCAGACTTTCAGTCAAGTCCTCTCTTTTCAGCAATTTGCCTCTTTCACTGTCTTTAGTGCCTGAGGCTTCCAGCACTTGAGCCTGAAAGCCAAAGCAGCTGGCTTCTGGTCAATGCACCCCTCTGTAGGTCCTTAGGCTTCACCTTCCCCCACTGGTCCAAACTAGTTACTACCTGTCCATCCTTTCTGTCTTCCTGTTTTACTGTTTGGGGCTACAGATACACACTAGATTCACTGCTGATGCCTCTTGCTCTTCTTGTTGGTTTTGGATGATATCTGAGGAGAGGGTTACTCCACTATCCTTTTTTTTTTTTTTAAAGATTGGCCCTGAGCTAACATCTATTGCCAATCTTCCTCTTTTTTATTTTCTTTCTCTCCAAAGTTCCCCAGTTCATAGTTGTATATGATAGTTGCAGGTCCTTCTAGTTCCTCCATGTGGGACGCCACCTCAGCATGGCCTGATGAGCGGTGCTAGGTCTGTGCCCAGGATCTGAACCGGCAAAACCCCGGGCCGCCAAAGCGAACTTAAGCGCTCGGCCACGGGGTCGGCCCCTCCTCCATCTTTGAAGTATGCATTCTTCAAGATAAATTTTTCTTTCCCTTATTTGCTAACTTTCTGACACTTTCTAACTTTTGATAATTTTTTTTCCTCTTAGACCATTAGACTTTCATTTACTTTTCCTTGAATTGAAGATGAGAATCCACCTTAACAGTCTCTAATTTAAAAAATTTAACTTTTATTTTTATCAGAGTTATTAATGTGCATAATTTAAAGGATTAAGCAGTTCTGTAAAACTTATTATGAAAAGTAGGTGTCACCTGCATGCCGCTACCCTCTATAGCTTTCTAGAAGCATCATCTTTCAAACTTGTAGCTGTTATGATTGATGCTTATATCCACATCACTAAACAACTTGCTTATAGTGCTATATCTTGATTTTTCAGTTAAGGTATTGTCTATTCGCTTCCTGCTGTGGAAGATGAGAACTTAGCTCTCTTTTACCCACCATTCTTAAACACACACCCCATCCCCCCATCTGCCCTAAATAGATGTATCATAATTTTGTTTAATCTTCAGCATTTATAAGATTTATAACTATTTATATGATTATGCTTTTATGACTATGTGATTATTATTTACACATGAGCTATGTGATATTCTATGATTGTTTTTCTTTTCTTGAACCATTTTGAAAAATTTTAATCAAGTACATAATTGTCCTATTGTTTAGTTTGCTTTTTTTTTCCTATTTTCTTTTTTTTCTTTATTCATCTCTAAACTCCCCTCTGAATATATATGCATATATATTCAAGCCCATCAGATGCTCTCTCATTTTCATCTTGTTGGAAACCTCTCTCTTAAAAGCCCTTTGACCTCCAATCTTAACTGTGTCCTTTATCCCTGGTGCACACCTGCCATCCTGTTCTTCCTTCACTGTCATTCTGGGACCCCCTTTGCCTCTCTCTTGAGTTGGTTCCACTGTTTTTGGATCCCATGTCCTGTCTTCCTGATTTTTGGTTTTCTCCATTGTTATTGTGGAGCACCTCTTCCAGTAGCTTCCTGAGTAAGGGTGCATAGGGGATAAGATTTATAAGCATGTCTGGAAGTCTTTAAGTGCCCTCACACTTAATTCATATTTCAGCTAAATGAGTAATTCTGAGGTGGAAATAATTTCCCTCAGACTTTTATTTTTTTTTTAAAGATTTTATTTTTTCCTTTTTCTCCCCAAAGCCCCCGAGTACACAGTTGTATATTCTTCATTGTGGGTCCTTCTAGTTGTGTCATGTGGGACGCTGCCTCAGCGTGGTTTAGATGAGCAGTGCCATGTTCGCGCCCAGGATTGAACCAACGAAACACTGGGCCGCCTGCAGCGGAGCGCCCTAACTTAACCACTCAGCCACGGGGCTAGCCCCCCCTCAAACTTTTGAAGCCATTGTTCAATTGTTTTCTAATTCTAATCTTGGAAATTGACAGATCCGGAAACATTTCGACTCCTGACTCACTGTATATATTTTTTCTCTCAAAGCTTTTAGAATCTTCTCTTTACATCGGTTTTCTGAAATTTCATGAGGGGGTGTCTTGGTATAGCTCTGTTTTTATCTATTGTATTAGGCACACAATTGGTCTTTCCCATTTGGAAACTCATTTCTTTGGGAATTTTATTGAATTACTCTATGACTTCTTTCTCTCCACTTGTGTTTTCTTTCCTTCTGGAATGTGTACTATTTGGGTGTAGTACAATCTATATTGATATTCTACTTTTCTAAATTTAAAAAATTTTTTATTTTCCATCTCTGTCTTTTGCCCAACTTCTTGGGGGATTTTTTCTTTCAACTTTATTTTCTAACTGCTTCTTGAGTTTTTCATTTTTACTGTTATATTTTTTATTTCTATAAACTCTCTTTTTGTTCTCTCTTTTTTTTTTAAGTTATCTTATTCCTGTTTCATGGATACAGTGTATTCTCCTATCTCTCGGAGGATATTGATAACACCTTTTTTCTCCCAGGACTTTTTTGTATGGTCTATATTTATTCCAAGTTGCTTCCGATTATTTGTTCTCTCTCACAGTAGAGATTTTTCTCACATCTTTGCTGGTCACATTTAATATTGGGCACTAAAAAGCTGACTGGAAATGCTGAGCATATGGGGAGGTTTTGATTGTAGGCTTCATCATAACTGGTGTTCTGGTTGAGTTTTTTGGGGGAATAATATTCCTGATGTCTGTATCTTTAGACTTTTCCTTCAGAGTTCCCCATTGAGGTGTCTAATCTCCTGTCAGAGCAGCGCCACTCAAACGTCACTGTGTATACCAGTCACTGTGGAATTGTTGAAATGCAGATTCTGATTCAGTAGGTCTGGGGTAGGACTGAGATTCCTCAATTCTAATTGTTGTTGCTTTCCATGGACTGCATCTAATTTTTTTTTATTGAGGTAACATTGATTTATAACTATATAAATTTCAGGTGTACATCATTATATTTCGCCTTGTATATGGATTACATCACGTTTAACACCAAAAGTCTAGTTGCCTTCCGCCATTGTACACATGTGCCCCTTTACCCCTTTTCACTCGCTCCCCACTCCACTTCCCCTCTGGTAACCACCAATCTGTACTCTGTATCTATGCGTTTGTTTGTTTAACTTCCACGTATGAATGAAATCACATGGTATTTGTCTTTTTCCATCTGACTTATTTTGCTTAGCATATTACCCTCACAGTCTGCATGTGTTTTCACAAATGGCAAGATTTCATCTTTTTTATAGCTGAATAATATTCCATGGTATACATATACCACATCTTCTTTATCCATTCATCCATTGATGGAGGCTTAGATTGTTTCCAAATCTTGGCTATTGTGGATAATGCTGCGATGAACATAGGGGTGAATATATCTTTTCGAATGAGTATTTTCCTGTTACTTGGATAAGTACCGTATCTTGAATAAAAAAGGAAGAGGGACTATGATCCTGGCCGCCAGTTCTGTGAGTTGTTTTGGAGAAAAGGACTGGGAAGTCTCCACATTCAACATATGAAGTTTGCCTCCTTTGCACACTCATTCAATCCACTTGCTTTTAGCATGGTGCCCTTACTCTCAAGTGGGTGATGCCCCCAGTCCAGGGACCCTGTGCTTCTCCCTCTCCAGTGGGGGAACCTCTACTGTTCAGCTAGGGAGGAAGGAGGGTGGGAGCAGCAGTTGCTTGGTCAACGGGAGAGCGGCAAGGGCTTGGAGGGAGTCTGGTTTCTTTTAAACAGACTTTTCACCAATTCTGTTTTGCTCTTACTTTCGCCCCTGCTTCCAGAGGTCCTTGATTCTGCACATTTTTCAGGATTAAAAGAAACATTGTATGTAAATCAAATTGGGCTGCCGCTGCTCTCCCTCAGCTGCTGATTTTAGGATTCAGCTTCCTTGGACTCCTTACTTTATTTTACTCGCATTCATCTTTCTACTTTCTAACCTCTACTTTTAAAATTTAATTTTTCTTTGCTATCGTGTCTCCCATTCTCTTTGCCCTTGGGCGTGGTGCTCTTAACAAAAGTCTCTTTGCTATAGTTTTAGGGAATTTCAGGAGAGAGAAGATAGACGTGTGTTTAGTCCGCCATCTTTAGCTACAAACCCTCCCTAATTTGTTTTCTGCTTTATGCTTCTGACTGTTGTCCTCAGGGCCCTTGAAAATATAGTTCCCCATACACAATTTATGAGACTTTGTTTCCCAACTGAGTTTGACTTGCTTGCCTTTCTAAGGTTGAGGGATCCAGGCTCATAAACTTTGATGTATAGTCTTAAAGTCTCTGTATGCAAATGAGACAAACATCACGATTTTATTGACCAATTTCCAATATTTCCTCTGGTCTGGGGCTCATAAGCACCATTATTCTTTCTTCATGTCTGGGAGCAACTATAAGGGCATAATTCAATTAATATGCAGCTCCTACTTGTCTTAGAATTGATTTATTTATAGCTGAAGAGAGAGCTGGTTTTATATTACCATATGGGACGCTGACTTGCTTATACTTGCTTCCCCCACTGCATTTCCAGCTCAGCACTCAGACAAAGGGAGTACCACGATGAGATGTTCTGTGATAATCTGGACTCTTTTTTCCTTTTCTTTTTCTCCCCTTCTGAACTCCCCAACAGGGAGCTGAGCCTAGATATTTAATAGAAATAATATTTGGGATATTGAGGGAATTAAAATACAGTATAAGGGTTACTACTCTGAGATTCCATGATTCTATGAGAACCTGCATGTCTGAAGGTGTATCCCTGAATGAGTGTGTTTTTCTTTTGCTGAACCTGACGGTATGAGGAAGTAGAGAGTAGTGGCTAAGAACATAGACATAGCTTTTAAAGTCACATAGACTGGAGTCCGGTCCTCTTACTAATGGGATTGACTTGCACAAGATACTTAATCTTTCTAAGCTCCTGTTTCCTCACCTGTAGAGTAGGAAAATTAATACCTGCCCTACAGGTTGTCATAAAGATTAAACGTGATAATGTATGTACAGCACGTAGGGCGGGGACTGGCCCTTAGGATGCACTTACTGTCTGTGATTGTTTGGGGGATTACCAAGGCCTCCTTTTCCTTCAAAACAGAGAATCTAGCATCATCTGCAATTCCAAGAGTTCCAGTATTTTCCATCTATTTGTATTAGACAACAGAAGACATTTGAGTCATATCTGTAATGATGTATTTGGCAGCCCTTAAGAAGTCAATTTATGATATAGACTTTAAAAAATCTTCCAGAAGATGCAATTTTTTTCTGAATCCTCTGATCCTTAAAAAAAAAAAGTTAGAAAAAAATTCTAGCTACTTTGACTCTACGAAACACATTAAGATCAAGATGAAGAATTAGGTTTCTTTGAATAAAAAATCTTAGGGCAAAGCGCCAGACCAATTCTGAAGGGTGTAGGGTTATGCTGTAGCTCCTCAGATCAACTTTAGTATTTAAATTATTGTCCGATGTATTTATTTTTATGAAATACTCCATGATAAAACATTGAACAGGTGCTGGAGTAGATATAAATATACAAGCTGATTCAACACAAATCTAAATTACCTTAATAAAAAAATATCGTAAGAAAAAAATAAATATACAAGCTGGCTTTTTTGCTTCTTCAAGATAGAAAAGTGACTGGTATAATTCCATTACTTGGTTTCTTTTAATCCCTCTTTCTCTGTTTTTTTTCCCCCCAAGGTGGGGACAAGACAGAAGGCTGTAATGGCAAAATTAGACAAGACGGAAATACTCTGCTGGCCTAGTTTGCTGTAACTTTCCTGTATGACTACACTGTGCAGCCAGGACCTGGAAATACGTGTCCTGTCACTAACCTGTCATTGAAGGCTGCCTCAAATGGTTTAGTGTGATTTAATCACTCATTCTTTCTTTCTCAACAGCTTAATACGCAGTCTCTATCATGGCTTCTTATCAATATGAGACACCAATTAATGCTTTTGACTTCTTAGTGTTTTTGGAAACTCTTGGCATTGTGTCCAGCTGCCTGCGTTCTTTTTACACGCTTCCTTCGGCCAACCCTCCTTCGGCAGTTTAGCCTGACTCCAACTTGCAAGTGATGTTTCCACAACAAGCCTTAGGTTGCATGAACTTTTAGCTGCAGCAGATCCAGTCATCTGGGCAGGGAAAGAGATGCAATGACGATGAGTGAGGCAATCCTTACAGTAGCCCAGGGCTCTGCCTGGAAGGCAAAATTCAAGAGTAAAATTCCCCTCTGCCCTGCCAGGCTCTCTCCTGGCACCAAAAGGAACCGTAAGAAGGACAGATTGGCAGGGCTGAGACTTGGCCTGTCTTTGATCTCCCGCCTGCTGTGTCAAATTTGCCCCATGACATTAGTTTTTGGATCAATCTGGAATAAATTGTATGATTTCCTAAAAGCTTAAAAATTAGAAGAATATGTTTCTACTTTTTATCTTTGATTGACAGAGAAGAAAACACTAGAATTTAGTATTATGTATACTCACAGCTAAAAAGAAAACTGCTTTTGAAGCACAAAAAATTTATTTTGAAAGAGCTACTTTTTAGTTTTTCCAAAATTGGATCATCACAGTGTTCGATCTTCCTAATTTATTGTTTTCCTGGAGTGTTGTTTATGTAGGAAGCTGTTTCTTCTTTCTGTTTTAAATCATATGATTCTACATTTCAAGATTTCTTGGTTTGATTGCCTTAAAACCTTCCTCCTCATTATCAATGAAAGCCGTCAGGGGTCTGGGGACCTAGCCTCTCTCCTTTCAAGTGTGCTCAGAATCAGCAGGATCTTACATTTCAGAATATAATTTTAGGTCTGTAAGAACAATTCAGCATCCCAGTTTTGAAATTTGATGCCAACTTCTAGTCACTGTCCATCTTTTCTCCTTTTTTCCCTCACTCCTACACCCCCACTCACTGAACTCTCCCATGACATCAAAAGGAGCCCTGCTTTGAAGGGGCAAAAATCACACTGACAGGACATTCTGTTTTAGTGTTTAAAATTTAAATTGTGATTCTACTTTATAAGGAGCATATTTCCTTTTCTGTTTTTCTAGAACCCAACCCATTACTGAATTATAACAAATGGAACAAAAGTGCTGAGAAGAAATTAATTAAATATCGTACTGGAATATGCTCAGAAAAGGTTGAAAAATTATTATGATTATGGTCCCTGCTTTATCTAAAGTTCTTTTATTGTTTTAATAGTATTGCTTAGTTTTATATACATATATTTTTAAACATAAAACTTACATAGAATATAAATAATCAACTCTAAATCACTGGGCTACATTTCAGAATTAATGTTACTTTTTACTTCTACATTAAAAGCAGTTTTTAGGTTTATAATTAAAAAAAACAAACATCAGAGATTTAGATAAATACATTCTGGCTAAACTCATGGAAAGATATTCGAGAGAATAAATGAAAAAGAGTCACTTCAGATAGAATTGGTGGGAAAGGCATACCTTCTGGACAGTGAAGGAGAAGAATCATGGAAGATTGGAGATGTGTGTGTTTGTGGTGATTGAGCCCTTCTCTATTTCTTATCCCTTCCCTACATCTTTGTGTGGCAGGTGCCGGGAATATAGAGAATTAAACTTTTGTCCCATTCATGGATACAACAAGTTATGTACCTCTGGTCAGGAGACTATTTGCCCCTGTAACCCTCAGATTTTTCACCCCTTAAATAAGGGGTAAATTCCCTGTCCATCTGTCTCTTCTTGGGTCACCTCTTCATGCTAATCTTTGGAAGTATTACAAAGAAAGTATCTTAGCCTAATTTCAGCCCATGTTTTTTTGTTCCTGTTCTTGGCCCATTGGTTGGTTTCTTTGGAGACAGTTTCTGACTGTTATGCCAATTGTTACAAAGTTGTGAATATCAAATTACAATCTATAGTTAATATTCAACATTAGTAGAATATTTTAGAGCAAAATTCACCAAATACAGAGCTTGTGGAGAGAATATATAACATTGCCTTTCTCCTCGTAGTCCTTCAACAAATCCTGGTTTTATGGAGCTAAAATTTAAAGCGTTTATAATCAGTGATGGCATTTTGTACTACAATAACTGCTGTGAGAAGAAAGAGAATTCTCTAGTATTACAAATTGAGAATTTAAATTTGAATGATGTTAAGTGAATATAAGAAATATACTTCCAAAGTAATAAAGAAATTTATATGCATGCCATCCAGTTTGTAATAGCAGCAGTGCAAAAATCAGAGCCACTTTATAAAGAGCTTTTATTGATTGAATAGAATTATCATGTGAATTTTGTATTTAAATAACTGAGTTTGGTTCTGTCTCATCTTACAGAATAAGGGCTTTTTATAATTTCCTTTAAATATGATGCTATAGTACTATCAGAGAGCTGTTTGCTTATATCTTACTAAACTCCATGTGTATATATAGTTTATTGGAAAATGTTTAAAATGAAAAAATATATACCCTTCTATTTAGTTTCTAATAAAAATAAAACAAAAATTTGAGTTGTTAATTTTTTTGTAGAAGTAACTAAAAATTGGAAATGAAAGCTATCTGGTATTAAGACAGGAGACGTGATTTTCTTGGATAATATTTGTCATTTTTCAAAATTTGGAACGTCCTAGAGGACAGAGATATTATGTGTTTTGTTTACTGTTGTATGACCAGTTTTATATGTGGTATATGTTCAATATGTGTTTAATTGTTGATTGGATATATATTTTTCCACTGCCAATCCTTCTCTACGCTCTCTTGTACTATGATTGTAGATCATTATATACAAAAGTTATTTCAGTCATATCTTCTGGGCTTTATACCTTATTTTGACTAAGATATTGTTCACAGGCCTGACTTGGCCATAGATAAACCAGTTTTACCTAGTTTTTCACTCTCTTGGCCATTTCTTTTTCTTTTTCTCCGTAATTAAAAATATTCCCAAGTTTAAGGCCAGATCAGAGGCAGCTGTTGCTCTGTTCTAGACGCAAAATGATTTAGACATGTATTCACATTTGGGCACTTCTTGAATTGTTGGCCTCAGGCACTAGGGAAGTTTTCTCTTTGTGACTGAGAAGGTGACATCTGACATCTTGTTAAATTAACTATGTGGAAAGAATATAACATTGGCCTTTGTAATTAGAAACTGATAAGGGTTCAAGGGTTGATTATTGGGTAAATCATTGATAGCCTCTGATTCAAGGGCATTACTGGGCTAATTTTATTGTATGTTTTTTAGATATGTTAGATTGAAATAAAAACTATAGTGACATAGAAATAGAAAATTTTTTCACAATTATTTATAAAATGGTTGTATGTTTATATAGAAGATATGCAAATTCTTCATTTGAGCCTTGGCTTCTCAGTGTCTCACTTCTAGGTGTTTGATGGTTTCTGCTTATTGAAACCATCTATTCAGATGACTTTTGACTAAGAAATCACAGAGGGTGGGACTCCCATTTGTGTGACTTACTCTTTTCTTACCTGCTAGGTGAGTGACTAACTTAGCAGATAATTCTGCTGAATTGTTTGGCCCACTGATGAGATTCGTTTCGGGATCAAGTTGAGCCTTTTGGGCTCCCCAGTCAGCCCCACAATGTATATTTCACACATGCAAATGTGCTCATATGGAAGTCTTCGCAAAACAGCAGCCAGTTTTATTTGAGATGCCTTACAATTCGAAAATAAATGATGCCAAATTTAACCAGATGGTGAGTATGGAGTTACTTATAGATAAACTTAACTCGATTCCAATGGTTTTACATACATCCAACAACTAATTAATTAAAAAATGCTCCAAATATGTATATATCTATCTATCTTGCCTACAAAACCGTATCCATTTGGCATTAATAATATGAGAGAAAGACATTAAAAATGATCAGTTTTGTGGTCTTTCCTTTCCCTGTTTAAGGGAGAATGTGATATGCTGGTTGGTACAAATTTAGTTCCTGCTTTTCAACTGCCTTGTTTTTCTTCAAGCACTTATTTTTTCATTTATCATGCAAAAAAAATATTATCCTTGTAAAACTCCACTTACATAAAAGTATACAATATATACAAAATTGCCCCTCCTAGAATGCCCCTCCCTGCCCTGAGTCCCAGATCCCACTCCCTCCCAGAAGTAACCACTGATAAGACTTTATTATATATTCTTCCTGACCTTTCTTCTCTGCATAAGTATAAACTATTCTATCTGTTTTGAATGTCTTATGTGGGATCATACCTTACATATTGTTTCTTAATTTAATGTTTTCACTTGGGTTTTTTCATACCAGCAAACAGATTCAGCTCATTCTTTCTAAATGCTGCAGCGTAAGTAGTCAATAGAATACTAGTCAATGTACATTTTTGGTTTTACCATTTCTATATTAATAAATCATTTATCTTTTTCCCCCCAATATTTCAGTTCTAAAAAATGTTGCAATGGACTTTCTTGTACATGTTTTCTCAAATGCTTCCTTTTTTTATTTTTCCTGATGAATTGCTTTCGTAGACTCATTCTGTATTTTTTGGGTCTTGTATATCTAATGCAAAAGTTGGAATGTGAAATGCTGAGGTGTTACTTTTGACTTTTCTGAAGTTTTACAACTGAATCCAGGATGAGGAGCTATTATAGTTACTGACCTGTTGAACTCCTCTCTCCACTGAGATGGCACGTGAACTCGAGGGGAGGGGAGAACATGGTAATGGCAAGAAACTTGGAGACCCACCTGTTGACTCATCCACTAATTAGCTCTCATCTTCAAAATAAACAAAAACCTTCCTCAACACTGCATTCCTCCATAGTTACAGTTTCTCATTGCAATTTTCTCATCACATTGCAGCCAAACTTTGCTAAAGAGGAATCTCTGCTTGCTTTCTCTGACTTCCCATTCAGTTCTCCACCCACTGAAGTTGGGGCTCTGCCCACCACAGCTACCACCACTGAAACTGCTCCCTTCAAGACCTTCTGGTTATAAATTTTTTTGGATACATTTCAGGCCCTTCATCACCTGGCCTCTAGACACCATTCAATTCTTGATCACTTCCTCATGAAGTTCTCGTCTCCTTTAGTTTCTGTGACACAACTATATCTATTAGTTCTGTTTCAGAAGAAAGTAGCAGAAAACTCAACCCGAATTGGTTTAAGCAGTAAGAAACTTCACAGGCCGCACAAATGGAAGTCTAGAGGTAAAGCAAGTATCAGGGTTGGCTCCAGCTCCGTATCTCTGTTTCTCCTGGCTTGGTTTTCTTCCTTCAGTTGGTTTCTTTCTCAGATTGGCAGGGAGAGAGGGCTGCAAGTCTGGGCTTAGTTACCTAGGATGACATCTGGAGGAAGGGAAAGCATTGCTTCTAGAAGTTCTTCTAAGAGAATAATGAGGAATTTGTCTGATGTCCCAATAAATTCGTCTTTCTTTTTTTATTTATATAAATATATAAATATTATATAAATTGTATATTTATATATAATTTACATATAATAAAAAATTATATATATAAAAATAATATTTTTCCAGTTTTATTAAAATACAATTGACATGCAAAGTCGTATAAGTTTAATGTGTACAATATAGTGATTTGATATATGTACATATTGTGAAATCATTGACATAATAAGTTTAGTTAACATCTATCACCCTACATAGTTACAATTTCTTGTCTTGTGATGAGAACTTTTTTTTTAATGTTTTGATTTTTCCTTTTTTTCCCCAAAGCCCCCCGGTACATAGCTGTGCATTTTTAGTTGTGGGTCCTTCTAGCTCTGGCATGTGGGATGCTGCCTCAGCATGGCCTGATGAGCAGTGCCATGTCTGTGCCCAGGATCTGAACAAGCAAAACCCTGGGCACCCAAAGTGGAGCGCGCAAACTTAACCACTTGGCCACGGACCCGGCCCCAAGATGAGAAGTTTTAACGTCTACTCTCTTAGCAACTTTCAAGTATACAATACAATGTTGTTAACTGTAGTCACCATCCTATATATTATATCCCCAGAACTTATTTATCTTATCATTGAAAGTTTGACTGCTTTCACCCATTTCGTCAAACTTTTCTTGAACCTCATTGGGTTACTTGCTCCTCATATGAAGTCTCTAACAAAGGGGATGGGATTATCTTTAGACTAGTTAGGTCAACCTTGGAACTAGAGACATTCAGCCTCCCTAGAGGCCCACGGACTTCATGGGGGGGAGGATTACGTGAAGAAGGAGAGCAGAAAATTGATACATATTAGGAAATCAACAATGTCCACCACAATTACTGTCTCTTGGTTTTTGTTTTCTTTTTTTTAAAAAAAACCCTCAGATTGCTCTTCTTGGTTCTCTAATGATTTCCTCTTCCTCTGCCCAGCCCTTCCATGTGGATGACCACCAGAGTGTCACTCTTGCTTTCTTCTCTTCTCACTGTTCATATTATTCCTGGGGCTATGCATTCTCTCTTGAGGCTGTGTATACTGATGATTCCCAAATCCACAACTCCAGTCCATGGAGCTCTTCTAAACTGTAGACTCTTTTATCCAATTGTGTATTGGACATCTCCACTTGATAATCACATATGCATCTCAAATTCAACATGTCCCAAACTGAATTAGTCAACACAGCCCAAAGATCAGCCCATCCTTCTGTATTCCCAACCTCAGTGACTGCCTTGATCAAACGCTATTCCCTAAGTCACTATAGACCCCTTTTACTTCTGACATTGAAGCAGTTACAAAGCCATTTTCATCCACCAAAATTTAACGGGGCCACAGGCTATAAGAAATCTTTTCTGTATTACCCTTTCTCTATAATTGGGGATGTGTTCTTATCTTATGTGATCCTATGGTGCTTTGTATATACAGTCATACGCTGCATAACGACGTTTTGGTCAACAAGGGATTGCATATACAATAATTGTCTCATAAGATTAGTACCACGCAGCCTAGATGGGTAGTAGGCTATACCATCTAGGTTTGTGTAAGCACACTCTATGATTGCAAACTGAGGAAAGTGCCTAAAGATGCATTTCTCAGAATGTATCCCTGTTAAGTGAACCATGACTATAACTCTATAAGAGCACTTCTGATGTTCACTATCTTCATGACTGTAGGTGCTGTATCTTACTAGTTTTTAATATCTCTGTTCTCAGCAGAGTACCTTGAACACTGTAGATGTTCAGGAAATGTTAGATGATTATTGAATGACTTTAGTCTTTAAACACTTATTGCACCACTATTATTTCCACATATTCTACCAAGCTCTGAATGTCTGATGCTCTTCCTTGACAGACTTTGTCCTGCCTTGTGATTGGGGTGGGTGGAGTCAGTAGGAAAATGCCAGAAGCTATGTCTTAAGGCAGTGAATGCCCGTTCAGGGCCAGTATAAACAATTTGAAACCAGGTCAGAGATCCAAATAAGGCTGGATGACTCTAGGAAGCTAAGGCATGAAGCCAATTGGATTGATGTCTGAGTTTTTGAAGCAGCCAGTGGGAAGAAAATCTTAGAGTTAATTCCAGGTCCGAGAGAGACATCTATGGCAGCTTTTCATCCAGTTCAAGATGCTCAGAGTGTCATAGTCATTGGGATACAAAGGTGAATAGGAAATGACTATTAACCAAGTAGGAACCCATAGTTAGGTGGGAAAATAGGTAACAAAAACTTACACTTCAATGTAAGAAGTGATATGGTAAAATATACATATACAGCCTTAGAATTCCAGAGGAAAAAGCTTAATGAATGTGCTTAGAAGAAATTGCAATGACCTTGAGGAGATCCTTGTTAAGGGAGGATTTTTTTTTTTTTATGATAACATCTCAAATTTGGCATTTAACTCCATAAATGTCCTCAGGAAAAACCACTTCCCTTAATACATGTGCAAAAGTTGGTTTGGTCCATTGTATCCATATGTCACATTTTTTTCCAGGGCTCTTGGGAATTCTACCTGTGGAATTCTTTTCAGTAGCTTGGTATTCAAACTATAAATAGGAGAGGTGTTTTTTAGGGTGATTTTTATGCAGAGAAAAGATTATTCAGAGTTTACTTTAGATATATAAAAATTAATATTCAATATATTAAGATTAAATTAACAACTATACATTTAAATTGAGAATTATAAATACTTGATTCTTCCTTAAGCTTTTAAGTTTAGCTCATAAATCTTATTCTACTTAAAAGTCTAAATTTTAGCCTCATTTTCTGAGAATTTAAATAATGTTTGTAAAATAAAAACCTTAAACATTTAAAACTGTATTTATAACTTAATATATGTGATTTTTTCTATTAAATGTTACAGTTGCATGATTTAATAAAGAAGATTCTTCCTAAATTGTTAAATAACTCTTCTAAATCTAATTGAACATAAATTTGGATAACCTTAAATCTTCTAAAATTATGCATAAAGTTAAGACTTCAACCAGCCTAAATATCTAATACAATTACATATTTTAAATTTACACAGTTGACCTTTTACTCTAATAGGTCAGATTTTCTTTCGCATTATGCCTACTTAGTGTAACCAAGTATGCTCAGATTTTTAGATGCAGAAATATTAATTGTAAGGTTTTGGTTTTCTTAACAATTTCTCTACTTAATTGGAAACTTTTCTGAGACTGGGAGATGCTTACTTTATGTGGACAAGATTATAGCTCTGTCTTTTTTTTTTTTCCTCAATGCAGGTCCATTCTTGGAGACTCTGGGACACACCAAGGCCATTTGTAGCTGGAGTGGTTTTGGGTTCCTAAACTCTGCCGTCAAGAGATGTATTTCCTAATTATTCCATCTATTCTTTTACTTCTGCAATCCCCATCTGGCTGGCTTTCATCACGTGCATCCAATCAGAATCCCAATGACATTCTTCACAGAAATAGAAAAAAGAATCCAAAAATTGATATGGAACAATAAAAGACCCTGAATAGCCAAAGCAATCCCAAGAAAAAAGAGCAAAGCTGGAGGCATCACAATCCCTTACTTCAAAACATACTACAAAGCTATAGTAATCAAAACAGCATGGTACTGGCACAAAAACACACAAGTTAATGGAGGGTCATGTTTCTATTTGCTGTGGGACAGTGTTAGTCATCGGAAGCAGGATGATGCAAAGGTCTCTCAAGTACAATAGTCTTTAGATCCAGTAGATGGCAAGACATTTAAGTATCTTATGAGTCAGAGCAATGCAAAATTCAATTACACATCTTCACACCACATAAAAATATCTGTGATTATTAATTACTCTACTTGTTAGTTATCTGCCTCTCCCAGTTGAGTACAATCTCCATGATAAAGGCTAGTCTTTTTTTTAATTAAGCATTTTATTCTGAAGTAATTTTAGGGTTACATGAAATTGAAAATACAGTAAAGAGTTCTGTGTACTCTTCATCCAGCTTCCCCAAAGAATAACATTCTTATGCAACTATTGTACGCTATCAAAACCAGGAAACTAACATTGCCGTGATACTATTGTCTAGGCTTACAGACCTCATGGGGGTATCACAAGTTTACATACACTCCCATGTACATGCGTGTGTGTATACGTGTGTAGTTCTATGAGATTTTATTCCATGTATAAATTCCTGTAACCACCACAGCCAGAATACAGAACTATCCATCACTACAAAGACACTCCCTCTTGCTATATCCGTATATGAAAACTAGTCTGTTTTATTCACTTCGTCCTGTCAGTGCCTGCATAGTGTCAGCTACATAACAGGCACCCAATAAGTGTTTGTTGAATATACTTGTATGTAGCCAAATATTACTAGAGGAATTTGCCTAATTTGTTTGGATAAAGAACTGTTAATCTGTTTACCGGACTTGAGTTACTAAGAGGATATTTGAGGATAAAAATGTCATCAAACTGCATCTCATAATGACTGATTTGCAAAGAACACAAAAAGTCCTCAGCTACCAAGTCCCATAGAAACGGTGCATCACCAACTAATCCAAAACTTATAATCCAGCCTTTGCCAACATGAAGAGGTTACAAGTCTTGAGAGGAGATATATATACACACACACATATGTGCTTCAGATCAATTATGTGAAATGTCATCTCGACATCCTCTGGAGTCCAGACGACAGAATGAAGGCAGCCTGACGGGGGGCACAGGGCTCCGGGGCTGCGAGGACGGGGCTCCAGGGCTGCGAGGTCTTGCTTCCTCCTGGTTCCGATGACTAACACTGTCCCAGAGTAAATAGAAACATGACCCTCCATTAACTTGTTTTAGACTGACTACAATAAAATTTCCCCTAATGGGACTAGGGGGAAATCGACTACTCCCGAAAGATATTTGCACATTGCTGGAGTTTCTTGACCTTGAGATATCTTTTTGGAAGCATTTAAAGAACTAAAGAAAGAAATTGCCCTTTAAGGAGACCTTACAGCAGAAGGAGGTGGGAAAATAATTACACTGCATACCAGCCCTTACCTTTGCACAGAATCACTACATGACAAATGCTAAAGCAAACACGCTGGGAGAATACCATTATAGCCATTCACCTCTCTTCTGATAAGAAAGGCATATGAATTTTATATCTTGAAGACTTTTGTTTTGCAGGGTTTGCTTTTGCAGGCTGCTTTTTACTCACGATGTGTGGAGATTGAGTCACTTTGGAATCCATTTTTGTTTAGTTACTTGAGGTAGAGCGTTTAGTGTATTTTGTGTTAGAAACCACAGGTAAGACCTGTTTCTGTAAATGATTTATTTCCATGGATCTGTTACTTTAATTGATTTGATATTTACTCAAGAACGTTCTTTCTTCGCTTGCCCTGTCAGCCCCCTTTGAGGGCTTTTGGAAAGTATGTGGCCATCATAAATAGGTTGACTCCTTCCCAGGCCAGTTACTTCTCTGAGGTTTATGCATGTTTAAATGGATTCTGGGCACCATTTCATACGGATTTTTTTTGAAGTTCTCTTTTGGAATAAAACCTGTGGCTTGGGAAAGCTTTAACCTATACCTCAACCAGCTCTACAAGTCCCCCCATAGTCACCAGAACAATAACATCAATCATAATAATTAAAAATATGGACTATTGACATATCCTCGATCTCATATGGATTTTAAACAGAGGCATCTTTAGAAACCTTTCCTAGTTTTATTTTATTGGTTTTAAAATTCAACCTAAAACTGGGGCTGGCCCCGTGGCCGAGTGGTTAAGTTCATGCGCTCCGCTGCAGGCGGCCCAGTGTTTCGTTAGTTCGAATCCTGGGCGCGGACATGGCACTGCTCATCAAACCACGCTGAGGCAGCATCCCACATGCCACAACTAGAAGGACCCACAAAGAAGAATATACAACTATGTACCGGGGGCTTTGGGGAGAAAAAGGAAAAAAACAAAATCTTTAAAAAAAAAAATTCAACCTAAACAAAAACAGGATGATTGCTAGGAAAACTCAGCTTTAAGACAAACCCTGTGCTGACTCTCCCAACCATGTTGCCAGCCTTAAGCCGTTCTGGAGTGGCCGCTGGATATGTAACCTGTGAGGCAAAGTTGTTTAGCGGGGCGGCCAGTAAGCCTAGAGCCTCAGTGTCCCCACCCTTCTGGGTAATGGGGATTCCCAGGTCTTTAAGTGGTTTTCGTGAGTTTCGTCTCAGGCCTGGTTCACTCTCTGGGAGTAAGGCAGGTATGGAGATGTACTGGAGTTGAATTTTTCAGCTCCATGGAGCTGGCTATGGGGGACTCAGGGCCAGGGACAAGGGCCTGGAGAAGGGTTGTCTCCATTCTGCACCCTGCCTCCCTTCCTCAGCAGCATCTAGAAGCTGTTCAGTCCCTTTTCACTGCCTTTTCTCTTCCAGTAGATAGAAAAATGCTGCCCTTCTGCAAAATATTATTTCAAGAAGCACCTGTACTGTTTGTCTCAAGCTCCCTAAAAAGAAGAGTGGTTTTTATATGGAAAGGAAAACCAAAGTCCAAGGTCACCAAATCAAAAGAGAGCTAAGAAAGAAAACTGCCTTTCAAAGCTTCCAGCCATTTCCAGTCAGTGGACCCCGTTGGTATCCAGAGTTTATGGTGCAAGCCACTCCAATGCAGAGGCCCTAGCTGCAGTCTTCTAGTTGGCCTGAGAACTGAAGGGAATCATTGAATTTCACCTTTGCTGGGGGGAGGCCACAATGCAGGGGAAACTCTGTTTAGCCTTCCAGGGAACTTCCAGAACTTATAGACTGGCTACGGAATGACTTGGTCAATTAAGTGTGCTTTCCGGGCTGTGGTGCTTCATTTTGCCCTTACCAACATGAATATTTGCCCAAATGTTGCTTTCTGCTTTACCCTTGCCTCTGAGGAGGAAAATATCGTTAATGGAGAGGGCAGACCAAGGGCAGAGAGTTGCTCATTTTTCTGCATCATGGAAAATGTAGGATGTGCAGGAAACTTATCCTTTCAACTAGCTTAATCCTTTCAGTGAGGCTCTTCAATGGGCTGCATTGTACTCAGTCTTTATTTGAACACGATAAAAATAGCACACTTAGGGGACTACGTGTAGAGAACCAGAGTGAAATGGAGAGTTGAAGTAATTGTCCAGATAATCCAAGCAAAAACAAAACGAAACAAAATAAAACCAACCACTGGTGAGAAAAAAGCGGCTTTAGAGCCTGAACGATCCAGTCTGGTTCTCCACATTGTTCAAATTCACTAGCTCTGCAACTATATTTACTTTTTCTACATAAACTGAGCCTAAGTTATGTTGAAGAGATTTTTTTTCCTCCAATGTCATCTCAAGTACTACCTCAACAAATGCCTTTGCTCTAAAGTCTCTCTCTCTGCCCTATTTTCCAGGAAGAAAGAAAGTAGTTCTCGCGATAGAATTACACGTTTTTATATGAGACAACAGTCTGAAGACTAGATGGCTCTGGAGTTTGGGGAGATTTTTTCTCATTTGTTTCTGTGAATTCCCCTTAGCAAGCTGCTAAAGGCTGGAGATGGTTTATCTACACACTCGCATGTTTTAAACCTGGTGCTTTATGCTTGGCTAAGTGCCTGTCATGTGTGTTGGTTGCCAGCACAACAGCTTGGCTCATTTGGAAAATCAAGGAACTCAGTTTCCTCTGATAGCAGCTGGTAATATTCCACTGGATGCTAGTGAGACACTGGTCGGGTTGGACATGACGTCTGAAGCAGAATGCTCCTTAGTCTGGCCTTCCATGTTGGGATTGTGGCTCACCTCTCAGATTACTCTCCCTGATCCTGCTGTTATAAAGACACTGCTTCTCTCACCATCCTTCTCATACAGGCTCAAACTTTTTCCTTCATTCATCTGATTTTTCTTTCTGCCTCTTTCCTTACATAAGCAGTCACCAAGTCCTGTGGATTCTTCTTTCCCAAAAGTTTCCCTACTCTAATCTTTTATTTTATTTCTATTCCCTGAGTTTGGGATCTTATTTTCCTATCCCTCCCAATAACCCCTTGCTTTTTTCACTCTCATCCATTTCTTTTTTTTTAAATTGAGGTCACATTAGTTTATAACGTTATGTAAATTTCAGGTGTAGATCATTGTATTTCGACTTCTGTACATTGTGTTCACCACCAAAAGTCTAGTTCCCTAATAATTAATGGTGTTGAACATCTTTTCCTGTGCCCGTTGGCCATCTGTATATCTTCTTCGGAGAAATGTCTGTTCAGATCCTCTGCCCATTTTTTAATCAGGTTTTTTTGTTGTTGTTGTTGAGTTGTATGAGTTCTTTACATATTTTGGATGTTAACCCTTTATCAGATACATGATTTGCAAATATCTTCTCTCAATCAGTAGGTTGTCTTTTTGTTTTGTTGATGGTTTCCTTTGCTGTGCAGAAGCTTTTTAGTTTGATGTAGTCCCATTTGTTTATTTTTTCTTTTGTTTCTTTTGCCTGAGGAAACATATCCAAAAAGATATTGCTAAGACCAATGTCAAAGAGTATCTTGCTTACGTGTTCTTCTAGGAGTTTTATGGTTTCAAGTCTTACATTCAAGCCTTTAATCCATTTTAGGTTAATTTTTGTGTATGGTGTATGATAGTGGTCTACTTTCATTCTTTTGCATGTGTTGTCCAGTTTTCCCAACACCATTTGTTGAAGAGATTTTCCTTTGTCCTTCATATATTCTTGGCTCCTTTGTCAAAAATTAGTTGTCCATAAATGTGCGGGTTTATTTCTGGGCTCTCAATTCTGTTACATTGATTTGTGTGTCTGTTTTTCTGCTAAGACCATCTGTTACGATTACTATAGGTCTGCAGTATACTTTAAAATCAGGGAATCAGACTCACTCATTTCTAATCTGTCCTAAGTAAATGCCAGAACAACCTTCCTTGAAGCTCTGCTTAATTGAATTGTATTGTCTTGCACAAGCAACCTCACCCCCTAAAAAGTTTTCCTCAAATTCCTCACCCTGGCATTGAAAGCTTTTGTCAGTTTAATTCTGATGACTTTGGAGCCGCATGTGAATATTCAGCTGGGCCTATTGTCCTTCTACCTGAAACACCTTTCTTCCTCTTGCTCACCCATCAAAATCCCAACCATCTCCTAAGGCTGGATTGGACATGCCAATTCTTCCAGGAAGACTTCTCCGACCACCTGGGAAGGAAGTGGCCATCTTTTAACTGGAATCACAGTATCTTAGTGTTTGAAGGCATCTTGGAGGGTACTGAGTCCAACTTTCCACCCAAAACACACCCTTTGACCTTTGCTTGAAGATGTCCAAGATGGGGAGCACATATGGCAGCTCACTGCATTTTTGGATAGCTATTATTTTTTTGTTTTTAAATATTTTATTTATTTATTTTTACATTTTCCTTCTTCTCCCCAAAGCCCCCCAGTACATAGTTGTATATTTTAATTGTGGGTCCTCCTAGTTGTGGCATGTGGGACACTGCCTCAGCATGGCTTGATGAGTGGTGCTAGGTCTGTGCCCAGGATCCGAACCAGCAAACCCTGGGCTGCCGAAGCAGAGTGCGTGAACTTAGCTACTTGGCCATGGAGCCGGTACCTTGGATAGCTATTATTGATAAGAATTTCTTTTTTCTCCTTTTTTAAAAAAACTTTTCTTTCTGTCTCTCTTTTTGAGAAAATTTCTGCCTCCCTGTACCTTACTTGTCTTTGGTCTGTCCTCAGGAGCTATACATAAGAAATAGCATCTTTCTTCTATATCAAAGCTCCTCAAATGTTCGCTGACTGCTATCTTAGCTATCTTGAGTAATCCAAATACAACCCTGATTCTTCAATTTTTTCTTATATTAAAATGGTTTCTAAATCATTCTCCATATTGGCTTTTTTTATCTGGAATTGCTCCAGGATGTTAACAATAATCTTCAAATATAGATTTCAGCAGAAATTACACAACTTTCCTGATCCAATGTATTCAGTCCAGAGAACCTGACATATTTGCATCACTCATTTGGCTCATTATGTACTGTAGTATTTACAGATTCTTTTGGCTGCAGAGGAAAGAGGGACTATTCTCTGTGCCTTTGCATTGTTGTTTGTAAAGTGGATGATCAGTCCTTGGAAAGCAGCAAGTCAAACCTGCAAATCTCTATGTCCTTTAAAGGAGGCCCTGCATCTAGTAGGCATTCAATAATTCAGTGATGAACAGTGCTAAATCTAGTGTTCACTTCTCAGCTCTTGTATTATTTGATCTCTTGGCAGCACTGACAGTCGACCACTTTCTCCTTCTAGGAACTCTTCCTTTGGTTTCCATGACAGTCTACCCTGCAGGTTTTCTACCTAGCGCTCTCCACTTCTCTGTCTTCTTTATAATTTCCCTTTCACATTGGTTTTCTTCAGGGCTCTTTCTAATGCCCTTTTACCTTCTACTTCATCCTCACTGTCACTTCCCTACTCTGGCATCCATCTTCTCAGGCCCAGAATACTGTAATAATCACCTACAATCAGATTTGGGAAGTTTGGGAATGCTTAAAAATTGTTCATCTTTAAAGTCCTTTCCTAGGGAAAAAGACAATTGGAAGAAGACAACTGAGGAGATTTAAGAGATATTTAGGAAGTAGAATTTAATGTACTTAGTGATTTATTGGATTCTATGATGAGAAAAGGGTAAAGAAGGCAAGGGATGGAGAAGATAAGAAGGCAGAGACCCTGGGGGAGCTTGATAAAAACTGACAAGAGCTAGGTCCCCGTATGAGCATTGAAATGCAGGTGAGTCCTGCATACCTGGAAGAGCTGAGAAATTATAACTGGAGGGAGGTGGCCATGAGAAAGGAAATAAAGTGAAGTCAAGGGTAATGATGTAGAGGACTTTTGTAAAAATGAGAATTCCAAAGGGGCTGCCCTTCATGACAGAAATGGAGAGACATAAACTATGATGAACAAGGGTTGAGGCTCCCAGAAGCAGGCAGCCCCAGAAGAGGTGTTCTGAGTGGAAAATCAAGGGAGAGACAGAGGTGTCTAGAAAGGATCTTTAGGGGACTTTTACTGTTTATGGTTTGTAAAAGCACTTTTCCTGATTTATGGGAGTTGTATAGGCTTTACCAGCTTCACTCAGTAGCATGAACTCTGGCAAGAGTCTAGGAACCTCCATGTATCCCAAGCACATAATTTATATGGTTATTTTTCAACAGAATAAAGATTGTAGATGTAATCAATAAAATACAAATGATCAAAAGCATTGCCGATGTCACAGTGACTTCTTGTTCTATATATCTCCCTATCAGTAGACGATGGAAGAAGAGACATTTTTATGTGTGTGTGAGGAAGAGTCCTTAAAAGTTTCAGAAGAAGCAGAGTGACAAACACAGGTCTATGGGCATCCTCAGTTCTTGATTAATCTCCCTGTGTTTTTACAGCTTTATACATCGATGTATAGTGTTGAACTTTCCTATAGAAATGGTGCACAGTTTTCGCTTTTAATAAAAAGCTGGAGGCTATTTCTGACATAAGAATTTGGTGTCTTCCATGAATTTCCTCTTGGAAGATGCGGAAAAAAATAAAAAGAAGTAGATACATGCTTATGGCATATTTTGGGTGTTTTTTCTTTTACTATGACAATGTTAAAAATATAGATGGACAAAGAGAAACTGACATTTCTAAATGAACTCTATTTATTTCTGTGATGATTAACTAATAATGTTGTGTGTGTGTTTTTATTTTTTTAAAGATTTTATTTTTTCCCCCCAAAGCCCCCCAGTACATAGTTGTACATTCTTCATTGTGCGTCCTTCTAGTTGCGGCATGTGGGATGTTGCCTCAGCGTGGTTTGATGAGCAGTGCCATGTCCTTGCCCAGGATTTGAACCAACGAAACACTGGGCCGCCTGCAGTGGAGCACAGGAACTTAACCACTCGGCCACGGGGCCAGCCCCTGTTGTGTGTGTTCTTATACCTAATTCTTATGTTCTCCTTCACAATGCTCTTTTTTCCCTCTCTTCTCTAGTTCAGCTGAGCTAGCTGTTTTATGTATTATTCTTGAAATACTGTTTGTTCATTGTTAGCATTTAAGGATGTAGTATGTGTGTGTGTATTTATGTTCTGGCTTCTTTCATTAAGCATATTGTCAATTTTCCCATATCATTAAAATTTTCATTTAAAACTACTGGCTTCCTAGGTTCCATATGCATCTTCTACAATTCATTTAACTTTTTTGTAGGTAATTCCTAAGTTTTTATCATCAGAAATAATGCTTTGGTCTACAATGTCGTGAGAGCGTGTTTTTATTTTCCCCTCCAGAATTATTCTTCTGGTAGTAGAGTCTGACATCCTCTGGGGCACCACATTCTTGCACTCTCAGCGCATGTGTTCAGGATGGGGCTGGGGAGTTGAGCATATGGCCTCAGTCTAATCACAGGATTTCCCTGCCCACAGTGACGGCCTTGTGATCCAAACAGTGCCAACTAGATGCAGCGAGTCTTTGGCTGAGACTTCTGAGAGACTCACACTCTTTTCTTAAAGGATTTACAAATGAGTGGTCATCAAAGTGATACTGCTGAGACCCTCTTGCCGCCATGGGGAGCCTCAGAATGACATCCACGAGGAAAGCAGAGTAGAACTAAAAGACAGAAACAACAGAAAACAACCAAACAAACAAAGCGTGGTGTGCCAAAGTCTCTGGAACTCTAACTTCAGCCTGTTCAGCACCTAGACTTTTGTTGAACCAATAAATCCTGCATTTACTCTTGCCCCCTCAATACGCACACACACACACACCTACACCTTATTTTTAAGTTTGTTTGCATTGAAGGCTTGGCCTCTCAATGAGAGAGCCCTGTTGTAACCTCTTTGTTCACATATCATTGACTTCACAGTGAATTGTGTCTTTTGGATAATTAGAGCTAACATGAATTGAGTGCTCACCTTGTGTTCAGGCATCATGTTAAAGGTGTTACATACATAATTTAGTCCTTCTGATAATCATTGGAAGTAGCTACTATCATAATCCTCATTTTACACATAAAGAAATTAAGTCTTAGAGAAAAGACAAGAACAAAATGTTAGTGCAGAGTCGGCCTAGCAAGTGGTGGAGCTAGGACTGAATTTTAGGTCTGTCTGTTTCCAGAGGCAGAGCTACATTACAACCTGCCTTTTTGTTACTCCTAATTTCCCTTATTTATTCCCTAAGAACAAAATGCATTCTGTATGCAATCAGAAAGTCTCTTTAAAGAGCAGTGTAGTTAAAGGTTTTGGTCTTGCAGCAAGATACAAGGAAATTAAAGGCTGGATTTTAGAAGGAACATAGGAAGAAGCAGGGTCTGAGAAAAGTCCCAGAGGTGGGACCGAGGTGTGTCACAGGTGTGTGTGTGTGTGTGAGTGCAACAGGTGAACTTTGGGATTCTTTCCAATCACAGAGTCTAGGATTCTAAGAAATCTAGTCCGTCTAGAGCTGAGAAGCCATGTAGAAATGTGAGTTATGAAATTGGATCAGATTTTGAATCCTACATGAGTCTGGATGTGATATTATGGGCAATGGAGAACCCTTAATTCCTTCAGAAGGTGCAGCAGACTGCTGCTTTGGTGGCCGCAAATGAACCACGGCCCTAGTAGTCACGCCCTTGTGTATTCCCCTCCACATTGATTTAAGCCTGGCCATTTAATTAGCTTTGGCCAATATGACAGCAGCAGACATAATGCAAGTGGAAGCTCCATAAGAATTTGCACATTTGGGTCTATTCTCTTGGAAGGTTTTTTCTTGAAACCCAGCTGCCAACTACGAAGAAACCCAAGCAGCCAGAGAAATGTCTATGGAGGAGAAGCGAGGCTCTGGGCTGACAACCCCAGCTGAGCTCCCTGATGGCACCCACCACCCCTTACCAGCCATGTGAATGAGGCCATTCCGGATGTTCCATACATCCTAGTACCCTGGTCATCACAACATGAAGCAGAAGAACTACCTAGCCAGCTTGTAGAATGGTGAAAAATAATTGTTGTTTTAAGCCACTAAGTTTAGAGCGGTTTGTAATGTAATAATAAATCATTGAAATGGTTGAAAGTGGTCTTCCTGCTTCCCTTTCTCTTTCCTTCCTTCCCGCAAACATTATGGGCCTTGTGGATGATGCAAAGATAAAGAGAGGAAAGCTTCATGATCTTTGTCTTGAGGGAGCTTGATAATTCTTGCACCTCTGGCTCTATCCTGCACATTTCTGAGATTCAGACTTTCATTTCCAGCTGACTATCAATATTTCCAAAGCAGAATTCATTTCTTTTCACTTTGAAACTCTCCTTTTCTCCCTTTTTCTCTTTTGATTATTGATATGGCCATGTACCCAGTTGGCCAAGTTAGAAATCTCAGATTCATTTTGACTCTCCCTTCACTCTCACTTCTCACTTTGAAACAGCTATATTGTTCACTTACCATAGCACTGCTGCCAGCCTGGTACCAGCTGCACTGGAGAGGGAGGGGCCTGGGTGCCAGGAGACCTGATACCATAACTGTAGTAGAGGCGGTAGCCACTGGGAGTGTTGCAGCTGCATTGTTGACTTCTTCTAGAAGAGAGGGGGTCACTAGGCCTTTAGCTAAGATGAAAAAATCTCTCTTCTGGCAGTTTTACCTCCTGAACAAGTGGACAGAGTTTTCTGTGCCCCCTGCCCAGCTCCAGTCTTAGTTGGATGAAGGATCAATTGCAGTCCGGGCAGAGGAGGCACAGAGGAGACTGAACCTCCTTATAATTTTGGAAGACTTATTCTGGCATCGTCTTTTGTGCAAAACCTAGACCAACTGAACACATTTTCCAAAAAGTGTTTAACAAAATCCAAAACATATTTAATTAGCATAGAGTTGAATCAGTTGTGCTACATTTAGAGAGTGTTATATTATAACCAGAATGAAGTATCCTGGCACTGTTTTAGCCAGGAAATCTGGTTGCATTCCCTGCTTCTTAGTATACAATGATGCCATAGAAATTAGAAGGCACATACCACTCTTGGTTTTTCTTTTTCCGTATTCCAAAGACAACTTATCTTTTCTATTCAACACTAGAAGAGGAGTCAAGAGACTTGAGCTCAGAGCTGCTGCTGGTCTATGTACGACATCTTAGTACCTGTTAGAGGAAGGTGTCTCTGTGTGGCAGGAGCCCTGTGGGCAGATGCTACCCCTCTTCTAGATGGGTGCTACTCCCATCCCAAAGCATACAGCTTGGCTGAGAGAGTGCAGGCTGGATTTTAGTCATGGCTTGCCTGCTTGGTCAGGGGCCATTGTGCAGTGCAGAAAATATCCCCTTGTTCTTGGATCTCTCCTGGGGATCTGGTGTAGCGCTGCCACCAGCAAGTTGTGTGACTTCATATCTCTGGATCTGGGTTTCCGCATGTGGATAGAGCACTGTGTCTAGGGTGGAGTCTTCCCTCCTCCTCTTAGTCACACCATGACCTTGAGCAAGCCCTTGATTTCAGTCGGCCCTAATTTTCTGACGTGGAAAATGGAGGTGGGTAAATTAGAGAACCTTCAAGAATCTCCTTTGGGATTCAAAAAGCTTGGATACTAATATGTTGCAGAAAGCCAGGCATGTATTCAGAATCTTCAAGTTTCATTACAGGACTTGCTTTTAAGAGTCTGCTGTCATCTTCTTCCTCTTATTGCAACTCAGTCAATTAGTTAATTTCTCTGCATTTTAGTTTGGCTCTATTTGTCAAATGGAGATAATAAGGGATGCCTTAGAGGGATTCAGGGAGGATAAACTAATTAATGGTCATAAAGTCCTAGTCGCCGTGTGCCTGCTAAGTAGTCATGATTCTAAACAGATCTTTATAGTTCCTCGGCTGCTCACTGCCTGAGCATCAGACAGCACCATTTATAACATGATGTTCTTTTTTTTTTTTTATCAAAACAGACACGCTGCAGCATTGGGAAGAAGCATGTCAGAAGCAAAGGCCAGAATAATGGCTAGGAATGGAGGGGAGGAGGGAAGGAGGTGTGAGTTGAGGGAGGAAGGAATCTGTTGCAGTTGAGATTTATGGGACCCGAGTTCCTGGGAGGTTTGTCCTGCTGGTAGGATTAGGTAGTGGCAGAAGGGAGGGCACCGAGATTGGCAGAAGCACATTCTGCCTCTGTATCTGTCGTTGGCACTCCAGCTTTGGGTCCCACATTCTCTCTGCTTACTTACCTTGAATATGTGGGATGGGGAAGGCAAGAAAGAAGCTGTAAGGAAGGCAGAATCTATTTCCTTAAGAGTTCATCTTGCTGTGGCACTGAAGATCCTAACCAGCTCATTCAAAATACCAATATAGTATTTTACTAGTTGATCTAAGTTATGTTTTGGACAAGTTGATACTTCAGAAACTAGACAATATATTTCAGAATAGAACATAAACATGAGCCGCTGTCTACATCTAGATTTTAATTCTTCCCTGAAGTTTTTTCAGATCTTTTCAGTTGAAATAAGTTTCTTCTTCCTAATGTTTCCACATTGCTTTCTGGACTGCCATATAGTATTAAAGGTATTTATGTAACTACCATGATAAATAGTAAGTTTCTTGAGAGCAGAGGACATGTTACTCATCTGCAAGCTCCTTAGTGTCTGGCATACCACTTTCAACATAGAAGGTCTTCAATAACTACTTATTAAGTTGATTTGTGTCATACCATAGGAAGAAAGAATATGGAGCAGTTGAATGACAAGGTTTGAGAATTTCAGGATTTTAATTTTCTTGGATATATTACTCAGGTAAACCCTATCATTCTTTTTTCCTTGATTTAACATTCTCTGTGAGGCCAGAATTTTGAAGTATTAACACAGGATTAGTTTATTTGGCAATCTAATCACAACACCTTGGAAAGCAGAAGGCAGTTACCTAAGGGAAAAAATGAGATGAAATTAATTTTTAGGAGGGCAAGGGATGGGTGGATAGATCTAGAATGGAAAAGGATGGGTAACATGGCAGAAGTAGCAAAGAAAAATTTCACTCACTCTATAAGTTGGCCCTTGGGCAGATTTGATTTTAGTTATGTAAGCTCTCAATCAGATGAGTCCTCTCTGTAAGTCCCTTGATACGGAACAAGTGAAGTCCTTGGTTGCCCTATGTCACTACGAACATAAAACGAGGTAAACACTGATTCTGTCTTATGATTTGGTTGAACTTTGGCTAATGATGTATGTTGTCAGCAGATCCTTCTGCTGTAATTCTTGCCTCACAGCTGGCTAAGGAATATTTATCTTTGCACTCAAAGTATCTAGAAAGTAGAGGTACAAGCTTGTATTTCCATGCTCTTTGTAGGCAGAAGGAAAGTTTGCTGACCCCTGATCATATATTTTTGCCTTTAGTGGGAAAATACATAGAACCAAAGAATTAAAGTATTCCAGATCTGCTTTTGCCTCAAGAAGTTATCTAGTCCCTTCTCGCATGTCATACATAAGGATACTGAGGTCCAGGGAGCTTAAGTGATATGCCCAAGGCAGCAAGGATGGGATCGGAACCCAGGTTTCTAACTCTGAGTCCTGGAGACTATTGCTATTTTTTTTCCTGTCATGATATTGTCCGGCTTGAATTCATAGAAGTGATCATTTTTGTTTGAACTTATATTTTGCTTCATTCAACGTATCAACTACAATTCAACAGATTGCCTTCTGTGTGGACTGCTTACCAGGACTTGCCCTCACGTGGCACTGGAGTCTTTATAGCAAAGATGTTAGGTTCCTCGTAGCTCAGAACCCACACAATCATCCCTAGAGGTTTTAACTTAGTGTATTTAGAAGCTAGTAAAGCATTTCCCAGAATGATCGCATCTGTAACATGTAATGCAAACTCTTTATTGTTACTATTGTATCAGTAAGTAATGCTTTATGCTGCAAATCCTGTCTAACTGGCTTAAGCAATAAAGATGTTTAATTATCTAACACACAAGTGGTGACCAGAGGTTCAACAATGTCTCCAAAGTCCAAGACTCTTCCTAACTCTCTGCTCCACCATCCTCAGTGTATTGGCGTGCCGACTCGTCTCAAGATTGCTGCATTATTTCAGGGCATCTCATCTGTATTCCCAGCAGCAACAAGGGGAATAGGTCAGTACTGGTGATTTTCTTTTCTTTTTTTGAAGAAAATTAATGTTTTTTAGAAGCTTGTCCACTCCTAACCTGTAGACTTCCTACTTCTCATTGGTCAGAACTGTGTCATACATTTTCTCTTGTCTGACAAGGGACTGGGAAAGAGTTATATAGCTTTTTCACCCCTATAGTAGATGTGGGCAAGAGAACTGTACTAGACATTAGCATTGAGTTAGCCAAGCTTCAATGTAACGTAACCCAGGATTAAATATGTACCACGACTATAAGTAATATTCTACATCAACTTCTAATTCTGCTTTATTGTGTGGTCCATCTTCTCTGATGGACAAGTCAGAAGGTAGGCTTCTTTGGTTAGATTCAAGGGAATTTACTGTGGTGCCAAATGTGCCCAAACTTAGGGGCATGCAAAGTTAAAGGGTCAATAGGCAGGCTGGGATCAAGATGTGAATAAAAATGGGTCATTCAAAGGAGAGAAAGTAGATGAAGGTGGTTAAGGTTATGGGCTTTGGAGCCAGATTGTGCTAAATTCTGACGCTGTTACTCCCTAACTACGTGACTTCACCAAGTTAAATAACCTCTTTAAGCCTCAGTTTCCTCATGTATTTAATGAGGATAATAATAATACCTTACTCATTGGGTTGTTGTGAGGAGTTATAATTTCCTGAGCACAGTCTCTGGCTCATGGTAACTGTTCATTATCACCATCATCATCATCATCATCATCATCATGGTCATCATCAAAACAGGAGAGGTTTGAAGGACAGGCATTAAGAATCGGTTTGTAGAATAAAGAACTCTCAGAACCTGAAGTCCGAGGAGGTTAAGTACAAAAGCAAGAGAGTGAAATCCAGCAATACATATTCCCTGCAGTGAGGGTGGGCTGACGCCATTAAAAGGATTGCCTGTTGAAAGATAGTACAAATGACTCATATATGGGGGTATACCTCTTACCTTGTGGCTTAAACACATCTGTAGGAAGATAGTGACTGTTTTGATTCTAGAGTATAGAAATAGGATGGTGGAGGGGAGAAATGCTGGCAGTAGAACCCCAAGGAGACTGAGTGGATGGGAGTCTTCTGGTTATGGGTCTTCAGCCAAAAGCGTCACAGCCACTTTTGAACCCTTGACTCTAGAAGCCTTAGAGCCTTAGCTTCTCCCTTTGTTCTTCCTTGGCCTACTTTGATTGATTGATTGATTGATTGATTTTGTGTATGTATGTCTGTTTTATGAGTCACTGGGGACGCCCATTAGCAGTGCTCACTTAGATACCAGTAGCTCTAAGTAGGGTGGGCATTTGGGCTGGTTGGAATGTAGCTTGGTTCACAGACCTGTGTAACGTGTCTAAGGCCATCACTGGCTAGGATCTAAAGTAGGGTGGAAATGCAAGACTAAGTTTAGGTGGTTTCCATCTGGGGCTGGATAACATCTGACTACCAAATAGATGGCTGTTCATCTGTATGAACAGGTGTGAGTAGTCAGTTACACGGCTTCCTCCCCTTCCAAGAAAGCCCTGATGTAGAAGATAACATTAAAAACATATGCTAGACATTATTATCTATGTTAAATAACTTAATCCACAAAAGAACTCCGTGAGGTAGGTATAATGATTACCCTGATTTTTTTTTTTTAAGATTTTTTATGTTTTCCTTTTTCTCCCCAAAGCTCCCCGATATGTAGTTGTGTATTTTTGGTTGTGGGTTCTTCTAATTGTGGCATGTGGGATGCCACTTCATGGCCTGATGAGCAATGCCATGTCCGTGCCCAGGATTCAAACTGGTGAAACCCTGGGCTGCCGAAGCAGAGCACACGAACTTAACCACTTGGCCACAGGGCCGGCTCCTGATTACCGCAATTTTTACAGATGAGAAAAGTGAGGTAAAGTAACTTACAAAGATCGTAAAAGTGTCTATGTGTTGGAAAGAAGACATGACTAGGTGTAAACTTGCAAGTTTAGACTTATGCTAAGACCCGTGACTTCAGAAAGGCTAGGAAAATTGGTCTGTGGTTGTTCTTACAGATTGCTTTATTCTAACATTTGCATGAAGAAGTGCAGTTTAATGAAGCATTGATCCAAACCCTTTGCACTATGACAGAGAGAGTGTGAAAAGAGAAGAGCGCACATCTGGGCTTTTCCTGACATATGTTAGCCAATGACTCGTGCAAGGCTCCTCTTTGCCCTCAAAGTACACACATAATGAGATGACTGGCAGATGGGTAGATGTGTCCTACAGCTACTAGGGTGGAAGTTTTTAAGAGTTCAGACTTGATGGAGAGGTTCGAAGTGAGGGGTTGTTAAGGAAAATGTTATAAAGGTTGAGTTGGATCTTGTGAAGGACGAATAGAAGGTGGTTGGGCAGGAAACTCCCAGCGTGGGCAAAGATATGGAAGAAGAAAAAAAAAATGCAGTGCTTAAACACGAGCAAATAGTTTTGCCCGGAATATAGGGCATATGAAAGAGAATATTTGGAAGTAACAGGGATGGGAGACAGATCACAGACGACTTTAAACGCCAGGCCAAGGAGTGTGAACTCTACTCGGTAGGCAATGGGGGAACTTATTAAATAAAATCTAAGTAAAGATTGGGGCCCTGGAGGAAGGACAATTTTTATCTCATTCACACCTCCATATAAACTCAGCCTGGGCTATTACAGTCACTGCCTGACTTGTGACTCCAGATTGAAGGCTGTGGCAGAGTAGTTCTTTCAATCCTCATTATTGTCTTCCTGATGACCACCACATGTCTGAAAGTAAGACTTAGGCAAAGAACTGTTAGATAGATGGTAAATGAGTGGAACTGGGATTTATGTTTCTGGCTCTCAGATCAGTTTGTTCAATTAACACATATTTTTGAGCATCTTTTTAGTTACAGTAGATACAGCCATTAGCCAACATGGTTTTAGGGACACGGTCATCCCCAAACTTAATCTACTATATATCTGATTGGCTCAAGCTTTAATTTCTTGGATGTGACTCCTTTATACTGCTCCTGTGGAGCACGCGGGTCTGAGCTTCCATTTATCTCTTGCCCACCTCCCTTCATAGTCTCTTAACTGGGCTTATGGCTTTTGCTCTTGAGACTCTATATGCACTTAGCAGCTAGAGTAATGTCACAAAAGCAGAAGTCAGATCTTGCACTCACTTTCATAAAATCCTTCAAAGTCTCTGATGACACCTAGCTTAAAATTCAAACACCTCTCCACACCCCACAGGTCCTTGTATGAACACCTTCCCCTACTGCCAAGACCTCTGATCTTACCCCCCTCCTCTGTCTGCCTTGCTCACTATGCTCCATCCTCACTGGGTTCTTGCTGTTTTGAACAGTCATAGGGTATTCTTGCCTCAGGAACTTGACTCTTGCTGTTCCCTCTGCTTGGAATCTTCTTCCAGATTCTAGAATGGCTGCACACCTCCTCCCCCCAATGCCATTCAAATCCCAATTCAAATGTCAGCTCCTCAGAGAACCATCCTCTGACTAGCTATCTAGCTATCTGTCAGGCTCTTGGCACTACGTAAAATTATACTTTTGTTTGTCTATTTGTTTATTGTGTATATAGTTCGTTAGAATGTAAACTCTATGTAGAGAGGACTTCGTTTACTTGTTTATTTTGGTATCCTCAGCACCTAGAACAGGGCCTGGCCCGTGAGCGTACAATTAGTATTGACGAATGAATGAGTGATTATTCTTGGGACTTCTTTCACAGCTTAGAAGAAAAGTTGTTTCATCCCTCAAAAAACTTAACATCTATCTATATATATTTTCCTCACTTATCACAGCTTCAAGTCTGCCACTCCTGACTTTTGCAACCCCTGAATAAGTGACATCCATTTTAGGCATATTAATGGGAGTCTGTAAATAGTAGAGTGCATTTCTGACTTTGATTCTTTTGGCTGCCATGAATAGTTTTTCTCTGGTTGTTAGTAATTAAAACAAACAAGCAGAAAGACTCATATTATTCTATCTCATTGCCAAATTGGATATTGCTCAACTCAAAATTAAATGTACACACACCCATAAAACTAGCCAAACTGGCTATTACAATTACATAAAGTTCCTTGTGTTCATTAGCAGTGTTGCCTTTCATGGGTTTATCCTGTTTGGCATGTACATCAAAGTAACAGTCATAAAGACTTCTACAAAAATTTGGAGCATGTAGATGTGGAAAAATTTTTAAGATTTTTTTTTTTGTTTCCAGCTAAATTGCAACAAAAGCACAACCTTGTCATTGCGATATAAAGCTTAAGGCACAGAATAGAGACATTCAGTATTTTGTCAAAATTTGGTACTTTAAACCCAACTGCCAGAGTCATCTAAAAGCAGCAGATATGATTCAGCTTTGTATTCTGCATCTTGGGAATTAGTGTCAGAATACCAGCCCTGATCGCTTTAGGGAATGATTCATTCGCTAACATGATTAACAATTCTGAGACCCAGCAATGTTGGCCATTAACATCAGAGTTTTGGAAGCTGCCTAAGTTTAACAGCATTGGGCATGTGTTTGTTTGTACTCCAGGGGAAGAGGGGGTCCTGAATCTGCTGTTCTAATTTTTAATGTTTTTATTGCATCCAGGAGAAAGAACTTAGGATTTGCACAGCTTTCCATTTTCTTATGGGCAATAACTATTCATGAGAAAACCAAAACAATAACAGATAGTTCAGGGAAATTAAGAATAAAAAAGAGTGACAAAGGCTCATCCAGAAAACTTTGTGGATTAAGTTCTTGGAGGTTTGATGAGTACGTTGAGTAAAAAAATATTTAGTCTCAATTCATTGTTTGATTCAAAGGCGGGACTCTGCACCTTTGATTTATTTTTTTTACTTTTCCTTCTTCTCCCCATGGCCCCCTAGTACACAGTTGTGTATTTTAGTTGTGGGTCCTTCTAGTTGTGGCATGTGGGATGCCGCCTCAGTATGGCTTGATGAGTAGTGCCATGTCTGTGCCCAGGATCTGAACCTGTGAAACCCTGGGCTGTCAATGCCGAGTGCGCGAACTTAACCACTCGGGCACAGGGCCAACCCCTGTACCTTTTTGAACATAAGGAATTCAGAAAGACTGGGGCAGATTGAGATTGGTGTTATGTTTGTTTACATGCCTGTCTCTAAGGGTAGACTGTGACCTTTCTGAAGTTAGACCTTATTCATCCTTATTTCCCACTGTCTGGCCTGGCAAGTTGTGTAGCTTAATAACAATGATGATTCTGATGATGCTGGTAATGGCTACCATTACTCAGCTAACCATAGGCCAGACACTATGCTAACTGCTTTTCATATATTACCTTATCTAATTCTCACAAGACTATATTCTATCCATATTTTGTGAAGTGTCCTAAATCCATGCTGTTAATTACTACTCTATAGTCTGTTGCCTGGATGAATGAGAGTGTAGTTAACAAAGGACTCCCTCCTCCACCTGGCCCCCATGACTCAGT
Organism: Equus quagga; assembly: GCF_021613505.1. Lineage (NCBI taxonomy): Eukaryota > Metazoa > Chordata > Mammalia > Perissodactyla > Equidae > Equus > Equus quagga. The sequence continues at coordinate 35,830,652 of NC_060272.1, read as the reverse complement.
CAAGAGTTAAAAGGTGACAAACAGAACTAGGCAATGCTAATGTCCCAGAACTAACCACGGTTTCACCAACCAGTAAGAGAAGAGAAACCTTCAGTGTAAGTAACCAGAGATGGAGGAATTATCTGTCAAGGTTTACCTCCAAATGTGAGGAGCACGGTGGATTTAACAAAAAGGGGAGAGAAAGAAAGTGCCACAAAAGGGAAACCTGAGCAAAGAGAAAAGTAGGAATTTTTTAAAAAGAGGAGGTAGATTTTCATTCTCGGAAGCTTCCAAAGTGATGCTTTTAAACCCCCATCTTGTTCAGATTCCTGCCAGTATGCATGAAGCAGGAGAACAAAAAAGCCAATGGAAAGGTTCGAGCACGCCTCTGAACACTGAGCTGTCCTCCCCATCCGCTTTCCCCGGAGGAATGTGAGCGTTGGAAGCAAACGGGTGGAAAGTTTTGCCCATTTCGGCTTCCTTGCTTTTGCGCGTGGGCGTCAGTTTGTGCGCCCGACTCTTTTAAGGGGAGTTCAGGTTGCTTTACCTGCTACTGAGTCTTAACAGGGCGAGACATGTGCCTGTGGTTGCAGGCCTGTCCCAAGAGAACTTGTCATACTGGATATGGAAATCGTTAAAGCAAAGTGGGAGGCCAGCTTGTCTTATTTTCATGCCGATACTTGGGTTGCTTTCCTCCTGCCCTGCTAGAGCATGGCATCGCTGGAGCGAGTGGGACCAAGAGGAAACCATTTGCATGTAAGGCTCACCTGGCAATTCTGGAGCAGTTAGCCAAGAGTGCCACTTTCACAGACAACAGGCGTTAAAAAGATATGTCCCCCATCAAAAAACAAAGGAAAAGAAATCACAGGTTTTCCCAGCTCTTGCTCTCTCTCCTCTCTGTGGATCTCACAACCTTGAGGGCTCTCCAGCTTTCCAAACTGATTCTTTCTAGGTTTCCTTCTCTGGTCCCTGATTCTGTCAGGACTGTCCTCTGGCTTCTATTTGACCAATGGTTTTAGAAGAACTGATTTAAGCCTCAGTATTAGCGTGCTGCAGGTCTGCTGTAGGGAAACAACTCACCTTCGTGAAGCCTGCGTCAGCAGCCACGGATGGAAGGTGCTCCTCCGATAATGTGATTAGGGAAGGGTTAAGGACGGGTAAATTTCAATGTTAGGAGATTTAATTTGGATAAACATTATAAAACTTTTCTGCTTATCAGAATTTATCTGATCCTTTCTGTTTTTTCTTTGTTCCACAAATTTTCCAAGAACAGGTACCAGAGTGATACCCTCCCTCCTTCCTTGTCCGGAGCAGATAGGAACTTCATGAGACTTGACATTCCTGTGATACATTGATAACTTCCACTTCAGGGGAAACAAAGGAGGGTGCAGACGCATACAAATGCAAAACCAAACAAGATACCAACAGAATGACTTAACAATCCCCTCCTCCCCGGAAGGTTCTAGTGAAAGAAGCAGTATTTCTAAGGAGTTCAGTTGTTTTTTCAGTCTTAATTTACTCTTTCCTAGCAGGTAGCAGTGGATCAGTGAGAGGTTTTTGCTTTTGAGAGCTCCTATCCAGGGGACAGACAGCAGATAAGGCTGTCTGTCCCCTCCTCCCAACTTTCATGTTTTTCTGAATCCATTTTTAAATTTTTTTTTTTGAGGGAGATTAGCCCTGAGCTAACATCTGCCACCAATCCTCCTCTTTTTGCTGAGGAAGATTGGCCCTGAGCTAACATCCATGCACATCTTCCTCTATTTTACAAGTGGGATGCCTGGCACAGCATGGCTTGATAAGCAGTGTGTAGGTCTGCGCTTGGGATCCGAACAGGTGAACCCTGGGCCACAAAAGCGGAACATGTGAACTTAACCACTCTGCCACTGGGCCAGCTCCAGAATCCATTTTTAATTTGCTGTAGTGCACATGGGCCAAAAATAATCCATATATAATGCACAGCTAATTTATATGCATCCTTCTCAAGGAGGATAAAATTGTCATTGCTTCCTGTCTCCCAATGTGATTTCTTTTTTTCTATGACACAACCTAATTTCTCCCATTTTTTCGTGTTTACTGATTGATGGTCTATTGTCCCGCCCTCTATTTGTGTGTCTTATATTTCCTGTTGTATGGAAAGGCTCATCAGTCCAAACCACAAGCAGGCAGAGCCAACGGGACTTTTGGGGGAAAGGAAATGGTTTGGTGGAAGCTCTTATTTTTTGTTTGATAACTGGAGTGAATACTTTTTAAAGACTATTTTCTCTTTTGGGAAAATTGGAAGAAGAATTATGTTCATTTTATAGTTTCTACTTGTTGGGTACGTATTTTATCCAAAAAAGAAAAAAGGAAAATTCCACGCCCCAGGAATCCATCTGTTGTTACATTTCACGAGAACTAAATGCACTGAAAAATATGGCTAAACACACTTTGTTCACGTTTTCTCCACCTTTGGACTGATGCCAGTCATAAAACTCCATCTTGTATAGACAATCTGTTAAAATAAGTTACTAAGAAACCCAAACAGGTGTAAAGGTCATTGTTAGTGTGAGTGGGCTTTCTTTTGCTTTGGTTATAACCAAACCCAAACTCGCTTCGAGATGGTGTTTTATAGTCGATGTTTTAAACTGTAAACCACATTATATGGTTGTAGAGCCACACCCGCAGAGTCAGTTTTCCTGTTTCGGAACTCTTGTGCGATCCAGTGCATAATTCATACTCATTCGTCATGTTCTCACTTTGTTCAGATCTCAGAGCTTTATGAGCAGGTTGCTCCACTGCATTTTAAACATGTCATCTTTCCCAAGGTGTATTTTAAGAAATATATGGGCAATGAAAAGAAAGCCAAATGTGTCCTTAGTATGAAAGACAGAGGATGTTGGTAACAAACTGGAAGAGATTCTATTTCTGGAGAGCCTGAAGAAAATTTATCAAATTATGGGAAGGGCATAGGTTTGAGAGCAAAAGTAAATGCATTTAAAGTGAAGAGACTACTCTTTTCTACCATTTTCTGAGCACTTATTAGATACCGGCCATTTTGTTAAGCACTTTACATACATTATCTCATTAAATCCTTGATAAGCTTCTGTGAAATATCAAGAATGTGGGTTAAGATAGGTGAATGACTTGCTCAAGTTCTCATAGCAAGGAATTAGCTGATGTACAATTCCAGCCTAGTGTGGTTAAACTCCAACAGAGCCTGCGTCCTAAGGCCACCTCCTTGATGGGGTTCTCTCTGTGGTGGTCCCCCACATACCTGCCCCCCTGAGCCTTAATGTTACAAGGGCAGAAGAACAGAAGTGTCCTTTTGCATTTGGCCTGGATTTTCAATGATAAGATAACGAACGGCTGGTGATAGTGCTGAACATTTAGATGTTCTTGGTTGGCTCAGCCCAGCTGAAGAGCTTCTATGCTCATCTGGATAGAAAGGAAATATGTGACACATAGACTTGTCTTGCTTTTCTCTAAGTATGAACACTGGTGAGTCATTAGTTTTAATAAAGTCAGACCACACCTTTTTTTTCTTTTCTGTGCAGAAAAATCTATTGATTTTCACAACCCATTCCTACCTTAAATGAATCTGTTAAATTGCAGAAATTTTAAATGAAACTTTTCAAAATCCTTTATCTACCAGCCTAGAAGCAGGAATGTTCCTTTTTTTCCTTCAGTCTTTCCTAAGGAAAAAGGACGCTGTCAGAGCTTGATATGTGAAGTTGCCTTGGCTGACTTTGGAGATTTCTAGACCAATGCTCTTTTTTTCTCCCAAGATAGCACATTTATAGCAATAATCATTCTGAGATGTAGTATCACTTTCCTTCATTCATCTGTGCCTATGATTGTGTAACTTTCAATCAAATGAGATTAAAAGAAAAAATCATATTCTTGTGAATTAGAAATTAGACCTCAAGGAACTTATAAGTTAGTTGGGGTGTCACAAAAAACTGTAACACTTTACCAAAGGATGGGATTAGTTACCAAAGGAGGGGCGGAGTAGCTGCAGGAGTGTGTTTTGGTGGGGGTTAGGATGGAAGGGTAGCTTGTCACTGCTGCCTGGAGCAGCTGGAATAAATGAATGAGTCAGCATTTGAGCTAGATCTTGAGGGAGAAAATGAATTTGGTGAGGTGAAAATGAGCAAGCAGAAGAAGAAATTGCCTTGCGTGAAAGGAACATGAAAGGTGGAACATGAAAGGAAACTCAAGGACAGGAATGAATACTACATTTGGAGGGAATGGCAAAGAATATTGGGAAAGATAAAGATGTGTGTTTGCCATACAATGATTGGACCAGATCCTTTGCTTTCTGCTGCAGGGGTTTTCTAGACCTGTTTAAAGAAGAAAATAGATCCCGGCAAGACCTCCAGCTGGCTACTGCAAGATATGGGAGGAAAATATACTTCCTTAATTTTTTCCTACTTTCCACATCGTAATCAATGACAGGACAAACCTTTCTTACTGCTATTGCTGCTAAGACAATAAATGGATGAATAAATTGGCATATTTTATAAGGAAAAAATGGCTATAATAAAGACTGTCTAAAGTAGGTTTCTCAGTCTCAGCACTATTGGCATTTTGGGCTGGGTAAGTTTTTGTTTTGGGGCATAGTGACTGTCCTGTACAATGCAGGATGTTTAGCAGCATCCTTGACTCTACCTACTAGATGCCAGTAGCACCCACGACCCACTCCCCGAGTTGGGAAAAGCAAAAATGTTTCTAGACCTTGCCCAATGTCCCCTGGGAGGCAAAATCATCTCCACTTGAGACCTATGCTTTACAGTAGATAGAATGACCTAGTACAGGCATGGTTTCTTTATGCCTGGAAACGCGCTGAGCCGGGGTGAAGATTTACGACCTGAGAAAAGGCAGCCACAGCAGGTGTGGAGCTTGAGAAAGGATAGTGTTTCTGCTCTGAAAGGACCTTAGGGTCAAGAACATGTCTTGTTCATCTTTGAGTGCTCTCCCTAGGGCCTAGCACAGTTCCCACAACCTAGAAAGCGGTCGATAAATGTTTGTTGAATAAATGGGATATTTGCTTAGAGTCTCAGAGAAGAAATCATAGGAACAAACAGCTATTTCCTTATAGCTGTATCTACTTATTGCCTTTTTGTGTTCTGTTTGAGGGTCTCCTGAATATTGCAAAAGTAACCAAAGACACCAGGATGATCACATGCAGCAAACGTGGGAAAAAGGACAGAGTGACAAATATCACAAGGCCTATTTTTCAGATTTGTTGTCAGAAAGTGTAGGGTTTGGAAGAGAGGGTGTATGGAAGAAGTTGGGCTAGAGCCCTGCAATCTTCCAGCCTCCCTTATAGTGGAGATTTGTTACAGTTCTCATTGTTGCAACTTACTAGTTTGACATCTCTTGCCTTTGAAGTTTATGTCTTGTCTTAACCAGGGTTCTATGTATCTTCATTGCAAGGGAGCAGGTAGGGATTCCTGAGTCCTGAGTTGTGGAACCTCTGCCTCTTTACTGAAAGACTTGGCTAATGAGGAGTGGAGGGAGATGCAATGGAGAGTCCTGGGGTGGGAGATGAGCTTGTTTTGGCAAAGATGTGTGTGTCCATCTCCTTCCGACCAAATGACGACAAAGTAAAGGATGAAAATAGCCAGCTCACTTTTTATCCTCTTGGGACTCTTGTTTCCACCCTTTACTCACATCTTTCATTTTTGATTAATGTGTCATTTTGTATTTAACATATTCCTCATTACTAATGACTAGTCTTAAAAATTCCAGGGTTAGGATTTAAATGAGGGAACTTCTCTTCGGAAGATCTTTATGTGAAAAATAGAAGTTGGGGCGCTGGCCCCGTGGCCAAGTGGTTAAGTTCGCGTGCTCCACTGAAGGCGGCCCAGTGTTTCGTTGGTTCGAATCCTGGGCGCTGACATGGCACTGCTCCTCAAACCATGCTGAGGCAGCGTCCCACATGCCACAACTAGAAGGACCCACAACGAAGAATATACAACTATGTACCGGGGGGCTTTGGGGAGAAAAAGGAAAAAAATAAAATCTTTAAAAAAAAGATTAAAAAAAAATAAAAAAATAAAAATAGAAGTTGGGCATCCTCTACTACAGGCACCTTTTGCTGATCTCTCCAGAGTACACCATGGCAGGCATCCTTTTCATCTCGTTCTTGATACTCCATCAGTATTGGCATCTGCTGAATTCCAGACTCACATACTCAAGCTCCTAGTTGATATCTCCACTTGGATATCTTTTAGACATCTCAAGCTGTATATGTCCCCACAATGAATGATTTTCTGCCTCCCCTGCCAACCTGCTCCTGTGTCCTTATCCATATCATTCAAAGGCAATTCTATCCTTTCGGTGGCTTAGGTTGAAATCCTCTCTTCTTTGTCTCACACCCCATCATCACACTCTAACAAAGCTTGTTGGCTTTATTTTCAAAGTATATCTAAGATTTGAACATTTCTCACCACCTACATTACTATCATTCTGGTCTGAGCTACCCAAAACTCAACAGAGTGGCTGGGATGCCATTTTAAAATTGTAAGTTAGATCTTGCCGCTTCTTAACTCAAAATCTTTCAATGTCTCTCTGTCTCAGAGTAAGAGGCAAATTCTTTCCATTGTTTGATAACTCCCCCCACCCCTTTATCTCTCACGCTTTATCTCCTCTAGTCTCTCCTCACTCATTCACCAGCTCACCTCCTACTTGCTGTTTCTTAAACACGTGAGACATGCTCCACCTGTTCCCTCAGCCTGCAACCCTCTGCCCCAGGTATCTGTGTGGTTACATTTGGCCTCTTCAAATCTTTGCTTAAATATCACCTTATAATGACACCTACCCTGATTATGCTACTTAAAACTAGGACTTGTTTTCCACTCCACTTTCCCTCCATCCTTTTTTTTAAAAATAGCACTTATCAACTTCTAACATACTTTATAATTTATTTATTCACCACATTTATTTTTTTGTTTCCCATGCTAAAATGGAAGCCTCGCAAGGGCAAGGATCTTTGTTTATCCCAAGCACCTAAAACAAGGCCTTGCACATAGTTGTTGCTCATAAATATTTGTGGTTGAAAAAAATATCTCTTTCAAAGCACATACTTGCTGTTTACTCAGTCTCTTTTCCTGCCCAGATAGTAACCTTTTTTGGGGAAAATGGTCAATACAATGCACTATATTGCGGTGGCTAATAGTATTCTTTTCCTTAAAGCGTGCTCCTCAAATTGTATAAGCTTCAGACCCTGTAACTCCTGGCCTGCTCCTGTTCCTCATAGGGTTATTTTGAGAATTAAAGAGATGATGTGTGTATAGATCTTGGAAAAGTGCCTGATACTTTAAGGTTAAAGACTGTTATATTTTTCATGCCCCCTCCCCCACCACACACATTGTGATTAGCTCAATACCTGGAACAGAGTAGAGGGTCAAAGATACATCTTTGCTTATAAACAAATCAGTTGAATGAATGATTATATTTTGATATGATAGTTCAACCATCTTCTTAGGTTTTTATTTCTAGGTGCCGTCTCCTTCCTGTTTTTTTTAAGACACTTTTTTTGAGCAGTTTTAGGTTCACAGCAAAATATAATTGGAATCATACAGTATGTAGCCTTTTCAGATTGGCTTCTTTCCCTTAGTAATATGCTTTTAAGATTCCTTCATGTCTTTTTTTTCTTTTTTTTTTTGAGGAAGATTAGCCCTGAGCTAACATCTGCTGTCAATCGTCCTCTTTTTGCTGAGGAAGACTGGCCCTGAGCTAACATCCGTGCTCATCTTCCTCTGCTTTATATGTGGGACGCCTGCCACAGCATGGTGTGCCAAGTGGTGCCATGTCCACACCCGGGATCCCAATTGGCGAACCCCAGGCCGCTGAAGGGGAGTGTGCGAACTTAACCACTGCACCACCAGGCTGGCCCCCCTTCATGTCTTTTCATGGCTTGATAGGTCCTTTCTTTTTAGAGTTGAATAATATTCCATTATCTGGATGTACCCTAGTTTATTTATCCATTTACCCCTCCTTCCTTTTTAAAGTTAGGTTTCTCTTTTCGGAGATTTGTCTAAAGAGTCATACAAAAAAGCTCACGTTTGGTTCTGCTTGCATTTTATTACGTACCTATCAAGACGATATCAAATGACATGGTGTTCCATGACATTTTTAATTTGTGAATAAGAGTGAAGGTCAGAATCGTTTATTTTCTCAGCTGTCCTTGACATAATGTAGTGCTAAACCATATAGTGAGTGTAAACACATGACAAATGGCAATGAAGGTGAAATACGACTTTTTTAATGGCCCCTTTCTTATTTTGTTAAGTGCCTATGTTAACAATATGTGAGTTTTCCTAAGGTTCCTGCCTTCAGTCTTATCTTTTCCATCATATTGATTTCTTGTACCTGCCATGTTTATATTTAACGCACTAGCTAGATAAATATATTTTAAATATCTCACTGTGATGGCTGTTTCTATAGAGTAAGGCAAACTCTGTGAAATAAATCTCATGGGAAAAAAATAGTTGAGACAAGGGTTTAGAAATGACCTCTGAATTGTTTTTACTTTCTTACTTCCCTTTATCTCTCAGTGCAGTATAATCTGGTTTCTGACTTCACCATCTCTGTAATTGCCTTTTCAGCGGTCAACAGTTAGCTCCCAACAGCAAAATTGCCTTCTGATGAACTTTCCTTCTACTTGGTGTCTGCAGCATTCTATAGTGTTAACTATCTTTCTGAAACAGCCTCTGAACTTGGACTCTGTGGCAAATTTTGTCCTTTCTTCCATCTCTGGCCATTCTTAGTGTCCTGCCTGGGCTCCTCGCTGTTCTCCAAATATCTGTCATCGGTCACCTTCTTGGTGCTTAGTGCATTTTTGCCAGAGGTGAAGTTCATACTTAATTTATGTTTGAGTGGCTCCAAATTCTGTATATTCAGACTTGTCCTGAACTTCAGATCCGAATTTCCAACAGGCCCCTGGACATGGCTGCAAGAAAATCTTTCAGGTATCTCAAACTCAATGTTTCATGAAGTAGAACAGGCTGTCTTCTAACACTAGCCCTAATTTCCTTTCCTCTGTGTTCGCTATCTCAGTTCACGGTGACGCCCTGGACCAAGGCTCCTAAGCTAGAAACAGTGGAGTCCTCTTTGAGTCCATTCTCTCCTGACCTCTCCCCTTTCCAATATCCCCTCCACACAGTTGCTATTATCCTTTCTAAGATATTAACTCTAAAACACCAAAATGGTCTCCTGTTATAAAAAACCTTCACTATCTTTCCATTGAAAAGGACATTTTAAACACGTTAGAAGGGTTTGGTGATGAAAAAGTCCTGACAGAAAAATAACTGAAGGGAAGACCCCATGACACTACAAAACACTTCCAAAGGTAGCAAAATAAGAGCTTTTGAATATGGCACAATGAGATAAAAAATATCTCTAGAATTTTGTGTTTATCCTCTGAGACTGAGAATGAACATAAATTCTCTTTACATTTTGACATTATAGCCTAGATATTTTTTAGTGTTCTTCCTCATATTTTCTCAGTTTTGTGTGAGAAGATTTGAAACAAAGAATGCTTCTACAAATTGTGATTTTTTTGTTACCGTTATTTTTACTTTACTCCAACAGATGAACACCTGTTAGTCTTCCATTGGCTCTTTTGAGACCAGTATTTGCCAAATAAAGTTGGTCTGCGGTTTAGTGAACATCTCAGTCATCCATTTCAGAGCTCAGGAGGGAGGAGGAGACAGGAGTCAGAAGAGAGGAGCTGGACAGGAATCACTCCACTGAGCAAGGGGCCGAGGGGGAATAAGGAGGAAGGGCGGTACAATGCAGCTTGGCTGGTCTACGCCCCTGTCACAACACCAGAGGAAAAGGTGAGAAATCCAGTCCATCACCAGAGTAATGTTAAATTTCCATTTATTTGGTAACTTCTGACATTGAAGCAAGCATACACCACAGAATTTTCCTACGTTGTACATGTTGTGAAGAAATGACCTCATTCTTTGTTATATTGTTCTAGGTCACTTAACATGGAGTGATTTAGCATAGACAGAATGGAATCTCTTCCAAAATTCATGCACCATTGAAGAAAGAATCTTCCATATCAACCAGCTATTCAGTGTACCGTGGATTTTCTGATTCACGTCTTAATAGGTACAAAACTAAAAAAAAAGTTCTGTGTCTATCTTTTACCACTTACAGAGTTACCTTTTATAGCCTCACTCTCTATGAAGGCTGTTCTATCCTTCAGGAATATGTCTTGTAATGTCATTCCTGATTCATGTGTTCCTATCAAATGGCACCAGGTATTCTGCTCATTATGTTTTTAAATATTAAATGTCCTCACTCTCTTGTTTCCACAAATCTTAGCCCTCTAAAAAGCAAAAACAAAAGATGTGTACAAGTTTTAGATTTCCCTATGACATAGAGGAATGTCTCCACATCATATAAGTGTACATAGTGGAACTGAAAGTAAAATGCAAGTTGAAAGTAAAACATGGAACTGAAGGTAGAATATTTATGAAGGTGTCTGAAATCTTTTCTGGAGCAAGGCAGTTCTACATAAATAAATAGACATAAGAGGAGAAAATGTGGAAATTCCTGACATAAAGTCTTGTCCGTACATCTGCTGTGTTGGATAACAATGTGGGTTATGATCTTATATCCAAGAGTCGGTAAAATAAATATTTAGAGTGAAAACCAGGTCCCTCCTATGATGTGGAAGGTTGAATATCTTATGTATTTATGCTGTTAGGACATTATTATCCACTGTTAAGTACTAGTAACTTTAATAAAGGTCAAATATCCATTAAGTTTTAAAAAAATCAATTAATTGCTGGCTATGGAGCTGTGAACGAAACAAAAAAACCTGCCTTCACTGGGGATGGTTAACACATAGAGTGCTTACTATCTGCCAGGCACCGATTTGAGCCTTTTACATATATTAACTTTTTAAATGTTCAGTTAACCCTCTGAGATACTATTATTATCCCATTTTACAGATGAGGAAGCTGAGGCATAGAGATGCTAAGAATATTGCCCAAGGATTATGCTAAGTGAAATAAGTCAGAGAAAGACAAATACCACATGATCTCACTTATATATGGAATCTAAAAAACAAAAACAAAAAACCCACAAGCTCATAGATACAGAGAACAGACTGGTGGTTGCCAGAGGCAGGGAGGAGGGTAGTGGGGTCAAAACTGGTGAAGGACATTGAAAGGTACAAACTTTCAGTTATGAAATAAATAAGTCATGAGGATGTAATGAACAGCAGGATGACTATCGTTAATAATACTGTATTGAATATTTGAAAGTTTTTAAGAGAGTAGATCTTAAAAGTTCTTATCACATGAAAAGAAAATTTCGTAACTATGTATGGCGACGAATGTTAACTAGATTTATTGTGGTGATCATTTCACAACATATACAGGTATCGAATCATTATGTTGTATACCTGAAACGAACATAATGTTATGTGTCAATTATACCTCAATTAAAAAAAAAAGAATATTGCCTAAGGTCCATATTAGTAGTTAGTGGTAGAGCCAGGTTTCACACCCACGCAGTCTGTTCTGGAGATAAAACAGTGAAATGATAACCTAGGCAATGGAAGCATAATCCATGAATAATTAATTAATGACTTTGATAAATATTTTTTCCCAGAATATCACCTCATGGGTGGTTTCCAGCTATAATCTATATCTTTAGTTGTTATTGATTTTGAAGAAAACTTAAATCCAGGGAGTTACAATAAACACTGTTGTTAGTCTATGGCAACTGTTAATCAATTCTGCTGTAAATATTAGAATGATAATTGATTCTCTCAGATATTCTTGATCTTACAAACATCCATTATTTTAGATTGGGAAGATAACATAAAGTCTCTAGCAAACGTATTCAAGGGGAATAATAATGTTTGCATCCAGACGATAACAAACGTGTTATTTTATCCCCATGTTGTAGAATACCCATGCTAACTGGATAGGTTCTTCTGTTAAAGTAAAGCAAAACATGTCATGGCTTGTCTGAACTTTGGACCAGCATGTAGAAACCCAGTGGCCTGACTTACCGCTAGGGAATGCTTCAAAAAGCAACTCTTGATAATAATGTCACACTGATTTGCTTTGAAGGAAATATGTCACTTGTGTTATACACTGAAAGTGCTTTCAAATGAGAATCAGTTTCACACATAACCTTAAGGACAACATAACCTAATCCAAGCCTGAATAACTCAGCTGTTGAAAGCATACAACAGGTGAGGTCAGGTCATATACAAGCCAGTCAGCAGTACTCACTGTAACATTCTATGGCCTGAGACCACACCTCTGAGCAGACCAATCAAGAAAGACCATGTGGTTGATCAGTGGAAATCCATCACACTACTGGAAAAACAACTCAAATACAAGCCTTAACGATGAATCAAGTTTCATCTTTATATACGGAAGATTGATTTATTTATGGGAGAAGTCTTTAATACTTACACAGTTTGTAAAAAAAGAAAAAAGCCTTTGTGATATATTTTCAAGAAGCTTCCTTGGCTTAGTTATACCGAGTTTAGGCAAATAGATTTAATGGATTGGAACTATTGGCATTATAAATTTCAACAAAATATCATGGATATGACTCTTAAACTTCAGATTACTATACCCTTTCAGGCTACATGGTTATTAATATTGTCAAACTGATGTTAGAATTTTTCTAAGATCAACCCCTCCCTTCTTCTAGGACTAACAGGACAGTCTTTCAGGTGGAGGCCAAAGCGTGTGTGTGTGTGTGTATATGCGTGTGTCTAGTTCCTGGAGTCTCTTATCAATGGTATTAGTAAATAGAGAATAGGTGAATTGTAGCCAAGAAAGAAGGAAATTGTATCCAAATAAAGGTTGTGCTGATGGAATATTGTCACGGGTTGAATTGTGTCTCTCCAAAAGATATCTTCAAGTCCTAACCTTTGGTACCTGTGAACGTGACCTTATTTGGAAATAAGGTCTTTGCAGATATAATCAAGTTAAGATGAGGTCACACTGGAGTAGGGTGGGCCCTAAATCGAATACGACTGATGTCCTTATACAAAGAGGGGAAGAGACACATGCACAGAGGAAAATGCCATGTGAAGACACAGACACAGACACAGACACACACACGAAAGAAGGCCATGTGATGATGGAGACAGAGATTGGAGTGAGGCAGCTGCAAGCCAAAGAACACCAAGGACAGCTGGCAACCACCAGAAGCTAAGAAGAAGTGAGAAAGGATCTTCCCGTAGAGCTTTCAGAGAGAGAACATGGCCCTGTGGACACCTGAACTTTGGACTTTTAGCCTCCAGAACTGTGAGAGAATGATTTGTGTTGTTTTAAGCCACCCAGTTTGTGGTACTTTGTTACGGTAGTCTTAGCACGCTAATACAAGTATCATGTCCCAGTGTGGTGTTGTGGGTCAAATAGGAAAATGAGACACTCCCTGGATGAATCCTGAAATGTCGGCTAACATTAATGTTTTAAGCACTCTGAGCTTGCAGGGATAGTGTGGGTCTATTAAAAGTCCTTCTTTTGCAGCCTTCCTCTCTGTGGAGCCAGTTTTGCATTTCTCTGAGTTTCCATGATGGATGTGCCTTACGCACGCCTACAAACCTTATGAATTGGGAGACATTACTCTGACCACTGTTCTGGACCCTTCAGTCTCTCAGTGGGCCAGTTTTACATATGATGCCGTTAGGTTGGTGGTAGTGGGTGAGAGTCCTTGGGCAGGTGAGGGGCAGATTGTTGCAAAAGTCTTGGCCACATAGGTGGAGTTGGGAGTGATGAAAATGCAGTATGCTGGGGATTGACTGAGAGAGAAGGCTCACTGGTTGATGATTTCTGTAACCTGAAGAGATCCTTTCACTTTTGACAGGGATGAGCAGTGTGTTTATGTTAGAAAGAGAGTCACATGGTCTCTTCCACCTAAATGGATGTCTTTTTTTTCTGGAGCATAAAACCAATTGCCATGCTTATCATGCATGATGCATTTTGATGAGGTGAAGTTGTAGCTTGGGGTTTCTGGAAACAGATTCTGAGGTGAAGGTTAGTGTGCAAGATGGTTATTAGAAATTAAGACTTGAGGAAGGAAAGTGGAGAAAGCAGAAATGGGCAGTGGAAGAAGTCAAACCATAATACAGACCCAATTAAGCCTTGGCCAACCCAGCAGGGAGCTCTGGAGTAAATCAGAGTTGTCCCATGTTGGACCCAAATGACTGCATCTTTATATCTCTACGCTTCTTAGTCAGCATATGTGAGCTTCCATAGGAAAGGCTGACCTAGTCAAAGGCTTTCTCTGCAGGAGGAGTTTACAGCTATAGTCTGTCTGCTGATCACACCCCCTGTAACTGGGCAGCAAGTCCTTCCTTGAAGGGAGATTGGGTGGTGTATCGCTGTGTCTACTTGATTGACTTGGGATCCTAAGATCCTGGAAGGATGTTGAGGTGTTGGTGGTGTTGGGGATTGAGGGAAGTTATAAGGGAGTATTCTGGTTGAAGAATATTGTCAGTTGGTAGGTAGACTGGTCATGCTGTATATAGGCGATGTAAACACAATTTTTCTTCTAGAATTTTTTTGATGTGCACCATCTGGTTGTCTTGAAATGTAGACAGCGGGCAGATGGAGAAAGCATTGAACAGCCACTTCAGCAGTTGGCATATAAATTGGAAGATCATATTAGTAACCAGGTGATTTAATGTGTAGAGGCAGAAGATCTCTTTGCAAAACAAGGTAATAGAGAAATGTGGAAAGGTAAAACAATATAGATGAAGAAATGTCCATTGTAAGATGGCATTATGGTCAAAGAGAGGTGGATGTCATTCACACATTTATTCAAAAGATAAGCCTCGAAGGGTGAGTGATGATTAACTAAGTAAAGAGAAAGGAGAAGAGAATTCTAAGCAGAGGGCCCTGTAGCACAGGACCCTGCATCCTTGTTACGGGCCTCTGTGATCCAGGTCTTCCATTTTCTTTCCATTTGCTGATGAAAGCAACAGAAATCTCCATAGAGGACAAGAGGGCAAAGCTGAGTACAGACCGTGACCTGATGGAACAACTGAAAGAAGTTGGTGCACAGAGCATTGGGGCACATGTGGTGTGAGGTGAGGCAAGGGCCAGGCAGGATTCAGATGGTGGAGGGCCTTATATACCACTTCAAGGGGTATAGACGCCTCCTAAGGGCAAAGGAACATCTTTGAACAGCTTAGGCAGGAGAGTAACATGAGCAAATTTGTGCTTTAAAAGGTCTTTGATAGTAGAGTGAAGAATGAAGTGAAGGGAGGCAAGCCTTGAGATGGAGAGAACAATTACGAGTATTTTGAAGTGATTTAGCAGGATAACAGTTAAGTGGGCAGAACTGAGATCGAATCAATATCAATTGGAGATAGATTGCATTTTGAAGGTTAAGACCAGGGAGGAGTCAAGGATGAACGTGGTTTCTAGTAGAGAAATCTGAATAAAATAAGCTCATCGAGACTTTGCAAACTTTGCTCTTGGTTCTATTCTCTTCATCCATGGCTACATGGTTTTGAAAGGGATGATGATAATCATGATTATAGAAAAAAGACTTAAATTCTTCCTTCAGAACTGAAGCAAATGTAGCAGCGTGGGGTCTGAAGTTAGCAGATCTGGATGACTGTGGGAAAGTCAATTGCCTTTGAGTCTCATTTTCTTCTTTGGTAAAGTGGGAGTAATACTGCCTACATCACTGTACTGTTGTGAGGGCAAATTGAAATAATTATTAATGTATAATACATATAAAAACTTTTAGCCAGTGCCTGATACAGAGCTGACGCTTATGCATTCATTCATTTGTTTAACAATATAGTCTTTTAAAATATGTTATTTTTTTATTTTTTTATTTTTTGAGGAAGATTAGCGCTGAGCTAACATCTGCCACCAATCCTCCTCTTTTTGCTGAGGAAGACTGGCCCTGAGCTAACATCCTTGCCCATCTTCCTCTACTTTAGATATGGGACACCTGCCACAGCATGGCTGGACAAGTGGTGCGTAGGTCCGCACCTGGGATCCGAACCAGCGAACCCCAGGCCACCGAAGTGGAATGTGCTAACTTAAGCACTGTGCCACCAGGCTGGCCCCAAAAATATACTGTTAATGTTAACATTATATCATAAATCGACATTTATTGAACAATCTGCAAGTCACTTCAGGGGATAAATACATGTAAGACATTGTCTCTGTTCTTAAGGATTTTGTGGTCTGTTTAGGAAGACAGGATTTATATCTGTGAAAAGTGTAAAACTAGTAAAATCTTTAAACCTTTTTCTGGGTTCAGGCAACAATAGAAAAAAATCAGACAAGATAATAATGACAGTTGTCAGCTGGGTTGACTAGATGTATTTACTTAGAGGAAGAGGCTGTCCCTTTAATCTGAGAGCCTTAAAGGAGGCTCTGAGGAGGAGGTCGAATTTCAGCCAGATTTTAAAGATTGGTTGGATTTCGTAGTGCGGATCAGGAGCTGGCAGTCTACTGCCCAGCCCACCGCCTGTTTAGTCTGGACCTGTGAGCTAAGAATGGTGTTAAAATGGTTGAAAAAAATTTGAAAAACAGGAGCATTTTGTGACTCATGAAAATTATATGAAATTTAACTTTTTTTTTCCTGAGGAACATTTGCCCTGAGCCCACGTCTGTTCCAGGCTTCCTCTATTTTATTTGTGGGCCATCGTCTCAGCAAGGCTGCCGACAAGTGATATAGGTCCGTGGCAGGGAACTGAACCCTGGGCGGCTGAAGCGGAGGTGGGAAGTTAACCACTAGGCCGAGGGGCTGGCCCCTGAAATTTAAATTTCAATGTCCATAAATAAAATTTTATTGGAAAAAAGCTATACCCATTCCTCATGTATTGTCTGTGCTGCTTTCAAGATACAATGGAATTGAGTACATTGACAGAGACCCTAAGGCCTGCAAAGTCTAAAATATTTACTATCTGGCCCTTTAGAGAAAGCTTGCTGAACCCTGGTGTAGAGGATGGAGGGAGAGATTCTGGGTGTGTGAAATGCCAAGAGTGCGAATAACTCCATTGAAAGAAACAGAAAATGAGTAGTTACAAAGGGAGAGGGAATTAATATACAGGGGCCTCATGGAAACCGAGAGGGGAAAGAGGGGGCATCTCAAGAAAAGGCAGGTATCAACAGTGCCAAGTGGGTACGGAGAGAGGACCTGGGCTTTTGCATTTTTGCCGTCACTTGGGAGTTTTGAATCCTTTAAACGCATATTTAGAGATCTACAATATGTGCGTGGAATTCTTCCTGGAATTTTGCCATTGGGATCAATAGATCTGGACTTGTAGTTTGGAAGTTAAAATGTCAATCTTTTATGTACACTCCTACTATCCAGTAACGTCCTTTATCTCATGGTATAAGAACCATGCTGTCATATTTGTCCTCTAGGTAAGTTTTTAAAAAATTTCATCTTTTAAAGGTATCAGTGACTTTGAAATTTCAGAATGAAATTGAAATGAAAAGTAGTCTAAAATTATACTCTTCTCCTTCCTCTAATCCTCAGGGAACATTTACATCATTTGTAGAGACGTAATTCTAAACCTTGGTTAAAGTTATTGACCAAGTTTTCCTCTCACTTGAATATGCGTAAGATTTACTGAAATCAAATAAATGTGTATGAGCGAGGGTAGAAATTATATTCTCTAAAGCACGTGATAAAAGATTTGCTCACAGAGCAGATTGCCATTCCTTGCTTTTCAAATTTTTGTGTCTGTTATGGAAGAATTTTGTTTGTTCTGTGTATGAAGAAAATATATGCTATATTGGAGTGTGGTGATAAGATCATGTTACTATGGTATCATTTTTTTCCAAGTATTTCGGTATTTTAAGATGTTATCTTTTTAGTTTTCATGGCACGCTAGGAAGAAGGAAGGACATGTTGTTCTCACCTAACAGTGAAGTTGAAGTAAACGATTACTCACTCTCTTGCATAAGTCACTGATTGAGCTGGGGATGTGATACCAAACAGTGTTCTTCTATTCACCGGTCCATTGTGACCCTGCGGCATTTCTGGTCAATCCATTAATCCCATTTTCTTTTTCTTAGTTAATGACTACACAGCTGATTCTTGCTTATCTGCTCTGAGGGAAAAGGGAAGAACAGAACATAATCTCAAGATAATAGAAAAATAATTGGGGTTTGGCGATGGAGTATGTTTTTGTACTTCATTGGAACTTGGGTGTATCTGGTGTTCTGGAAATTTATAGCAGTCTAATCCAAGTGAAAAAACTATGCAAGGAGACCCAGGGTGGGGACAGTCACAAGTGCACCTATTTTGTCTCTTTTGATTGCCAGCCCGCCTGCTCTACCCACTTTCCTATGCTGAGGTCAGACAGCCTCATCTCTCAGTTTGATACATGGAACCAACCTAAGTAAATCTGTCTTTTCTTTCCTCTAAATCCTGAGACGTTCGTCTCATCTTTTTCCTGGGTATGAGAGAAACTGGTATCTTGTATTAAAAATTGTTAATCATTTCTTGAAAATTTTTTTTAATGCAAAGGCACTGATAGTGTACTATGAAAATCTAAAATAAGATTTTTGTGAATATATAATTAGAGGAAGAATGTAAGAAAGAAATTGAAAGCAGTATGAGTGCCAGATAACGACAGATGAGTGAGAGACATTATAGGAAAGTGAAAGTATCTTTTTATTCTAAATTTTGTAACTGATGAGAATAAATTCTTTTACAACATTTATTCGCCTGTTCATTCAAAAAAACAAACATTGCTTAATATCCACTTTATGCCAGGAACAATTAGTGATTAAATTGATGATAGGAATTTGCATAGAGACAAATACTAGAAGTCGAAAGTTAAAAGAGCTTGATGGTATTTTTGTAACATTCTTTTTTTGATTCATTGTTATTTATGCATAAATTTAATTGATTCACTTATTGAACAATTCTTTAATCGATTGACTTAAATATAATATTAGAGATAAATATTAATTTTATATTTTATTTATTTATTTATCCATAAAAATATTTAAGTATCTGCTTGAATACATAATGAGTATTAATTTTTCTCTCAGTTTATTCTCTCATTAACCAGGAGTAGTCTGAAATAACATTGTTTAAAATTATTTTTAGGGGGCTGGCCCAGTGGCCTAGTGGTTGAGTTCATGTGCTGTTATTCGGCAGCCCAGGGTTTGCTGGTTTGGATCCCAGACACGGACCTACACATCACTTATCAAGCCATGCTGTGATAGGAATCCCACATATAAAGGAGAGGAAGATGGGCATGGATGTTAGCTCAGGGCCAATCTTCCTCAGCAAAAAGAGGAGGGTTGGTGGTGGATGTTAGCTCAGGGTTAATCTTCCTAAAAAAAAATTATCTTTAATTTAGTTTTTGTGTTTAACAAAATTATAGATGCACATAACTCAAAGAGTCAAATAGTGTTATAAGATTTGTTTGGAAATGGTCAGTTTTCTTCTTTCATCCCCTCACTCTCCACATAGCTTCCCAACATCCTATCTTCCTCCTCCACTACTGTTCATTTTCCTTTCTTGTCAGGCAACTACTCTCAACTCAATCTAATATAGCTGATTTGTGGGGTGTGGTATTTAGGTATCCTTGTCTCTAAATAACATGCTTATATTCTTATCTCTTTATTTATTTACTTTCACTTTAGGAATCAGCTATTGATTTTCCACAATGAGGATTTAGCTCTTCATGCACACTTTCCACCTCCTGCTATAGACACCCACATTTCCCATCCTTCTCTTTTAAGGAGAGTTATATTGTTATTTTGGTCAGATTAAGATTCAGTCTTTACATAATATAATTACATAATACATAATGTGTTATACATAATACGATACACTCCATACAAATCATATGCAATGAGCCAGGTAGTATATCATTAGTGCTTTTCCTTTCCTACCTCAGTCTCGTTTCCTTGTGCCATCTTTTTGGGATTCCTCCATTTTCTTTTTCTGTGGTTACCGGATTTTGCTCTTACTTGGCTTGTTTCCTCATTTTGACAGAGCATTTCCTCCACTTACTTTCTGTTCATCAAGCCAGGGCAGACAGATATTCAGCCACTCTGAATGTATGAATATGTCTTTATCCTTCCCCATATACAGTCACCCCTCCATATCTGTGGAGATTGGTTCTAAGACCTCCTCGGATACCCAAATCTGCAGATGCTCAAGTCCTGTATATAGAATGGGTTAGTATTTGCATATAATCTATGCGCATCCTCTTGTATACTTTAAATCATCTCTAGATTGCTTATAATAATTAATACAATGTAAATGCCATCTAAATAGTTGTTATCCTATATTGTTTAGGAAATAATGCCAGGAAAGAAAGTCCGTACGTGTTCAGTACAGATGCAACCGTCATAGGTCTTTCCACCTGCAGCAGTGGAGCCTGCGGACACAGAGGGCCGACTATATAGTTAATAGTTTTCTTGTGAGTGGGTTTCCAGATTGAGATTCATTTTTCTGCAGAATTTTGAATGTATTGTTTTGGTTTTTTTCTAATTTTTTTGCTAGGAAGTCTGATGTCATTCTGATTCTTGGTCCTTGATATGAAACTGATACCAAACCTCTTAATCTCATGTTTGTGTGCCCAATGCACAGTAAGGCAAACACTGAGACACTGGTGCTTGCAGATGGAGAAAGGTTTATTTGAATTGGCCAAGACACAAGGTAGGAGCATGGATTCTCTCAAACCTACCTTAACAAGAGATGAAAGCAGAGAGTTTTGTAGAGCTGAGGGGTGTGGCAAGAAGAGTTTCAGAGAAACAGAGAGGTAATCATGTTTCTTTCCCCCCTGATAAGTCTCTGGGCAGTCTGACTTCTGGGTGTCAACAGCAGCTGGGGCTGGTTATCTGGTGATTCTTGGAGGCATTCTCTTTCTTCTGTAAAACAGGCTGATAAATCTTTGTGACCTTTGAGTTACTCCTCACGTTAGACTAGAAAACAGTAAATTAACGAGATTAACTTCTTTTCATAACAAGGTCAAAAGGTAATCTTACTGAATATTTACAGTAACCTTCAGGTACCCAGCTTTAAAACTTGTTTTTCTCTGTGGAAAACGTCTTTTTTTCTGGCCCTATGTTCTGTAATTTTACCATGATGTGTCTTGGTGTGCAGCTATTTTTCTCCATTGGACGGGGTACTCAGAGGACCATTCAATCAGGAAACTTATGTCTTTCAGTCCTGGATAATTTTCTTAGATTATTTTATTGCTGACTTCATTTCATCCATTTCCTCTGTTTTTTCATTCTGGAGCTTTTATTATTTGGATAATGAATTTACTGAACTAATCCTCTAATTTGGACCTAATCTCTCAATTTTCCGTCACTACCTTTTTTGCTTTTCTTTCGGGGATATTTTTTCAAGATGATCTTTCAATCTTTTACTGAATTTTTCATTTCTGCTATTTTATTCTTTAATTTCCAAAACCTCTTTATTCTCTGAATTGTTGTTGTCATTGTTAGTTTACCTCTGTGAGGATGTTAATGGTGCTTTGTGGTAAAGGTTCTTCTCATTGCACTGTCTCTGTTTGCTTTGCATTGTTTCTTTCTCCCATGCTGCCTTTTACATGAGATGCCTTCTCAAATGTCTAGTGATCTTTGCTTGTCTGTTCATATTTAAGAGTGGGGCCCTAAAAGCTGTTGTGAGTCTCTTGACATCGAGGTGGGCCTTACCAACTATCTACCTCACGAGACGTTTCATTGGAGAATCCATAGTGTTAGCATCTTCAATTCTTTTACTAAAGCTGGCTAGATTCTCCCAGAGAAGCAACTTTTGATCTTTTTCTTGAAGAATATAATTCTGGCTGTCAGCACTTTGGGAGCTGGTGGGAGAAGACTCAAGTTCTCAAAGTCCAGTTTGTACACTTTCACTTAATCCCTTTATTTTCAGAATGTTCTCAATGCCCTTGACTTAGCTTGGTGTCCTCTGATCCACAGACCCTCTCTTTACCCTCTCTAGAGAATAACCCTTCAGTTTTCTCCTGGAGTAGGATAGGAATTTGAGAATTTTAATTGCTTCTTAATCATACTTCAAACCAATCCTCTTGGTTTTTAGCCTTCTTCAGTTTCTAAAATTTAGTAGCTGTCATCATATCTCTCATTTTTTTTGTCCTTTTGAGTTTTTACCTTAACAGATCACTTTACTGTTATTTTGATGGAATTTGCAAGATAGTGGAGGCTTAGCTCTACTTCTAAATGGATATTTTAAATCGTTAAAAGCTTTTATTAAATGCCTGTTTGCATCATGTGGTCCTGAATTCTTTAATGAAAATTTACATAGATGGTCTCAGAGGAATACATGCTTACCCCAAGAGTAGAGGAATGCAGGAAGAAGATGTGGCAGTGAAAGCATTGACTGAGGTGCTCCACATTCAGAGTACCACATTCAAACTGGTACCCGTGGGCTAAGTCTGGAAGCTATTGTCTGGCCTACATAGCATTTAAAATTTTTTAAAGGGCCTTATTTTATAAGTATATTTTTATATTTATTTATTTTATAACTCAAGATTTCCAGCTTCTTTTCAAAATCAAGCAATCTGTCCATACTGGGTCGCATTTCCGTATGCAATAACTGATTGGAACTGAGAAGATAAGGCATGTCTTTTGTGTTTCAACAAGTCCCCTCTACTCCTTCTGAGTCCCACCCAGCCCTGCTTCTCATTTACATTAAACACTGGACATCATCTTCTTTGGGGGTGAGCAGTTAAAGACCAAGGACTTGAAAACCAGCTGCAAAAGCAGGAGCAGGAGGGATCCCAGTCTCCTTAACCTCCACTTAATCTCTCTTAGAGGAATTGTCCAATGGACCATGTCAAGAGGCACTTTGGTGAATACGGAAACAGAGCAAGGGAATAGTTCATGTGAATCAAAAGAATATATCCCTTCCTGATACTATTCAGCAATTCAGATGTGTTTGTCTTCCAAGAGGACTCCATATTTATGTTGTCTTGCAGGGACCGGCCAAAGTATATCTCTCTAATGAAACCCCCTTCAGATGAACATACTATTTCTTTAGATATGTTGTCAATACCTAAGCTTATGGTCAAGTCCTGTTCTGACCGGAATGCAACTTTACTCTTTTAGATTGTGACACTAATGATAAGAATAACAACAAAACTGCAGCAACAAATCTTTATTGGATTTTTATTGATGCCATCATCTGGCATGTGCGTTATATCAAGGAATTCCCACAGACTATGCAAAATAAGTGTTATTTCTTCCCATTTGAGACTAAAGGAAGCTGAGAGTTAAGTAATTTATCCAAGGTGACATGATAATAAGTGCAAAAGTCAGAATTTGAACCCAGGTCTGTCTGATTCCAAAGCCCATGATTATTACCAAGATTCTGAATTGATATACCTCGCTTTTCATCCTGAATTGTCAAGATTCTTGGTTGCCCTGATAGAAGGCCACTTCAGCTTAACCAACAAAAGGAAATGTACTGACAAATGTAGCAATGACTAGGACTGGAGACCCGAACAATGTCAAGGCTCTCTATTTATCTGCTTTGTTTCTGCTTCCCTCTGAAGCCAGCTCCGTTTTCTTCCATGGGAGCCTGGCTCCATGGGGGAGGGGGCAGGGGAGAGACTGATTTGTCTGCAGGCATGTCACTTTGATTTAGCGACTTGAGCAACAAGTGATTCTTCACTTGGCATTCCCAGCAAAGAAGTCCTGGGAACACCCTCAGTAGTTCTGTTTGGTTCATGTGCCCATCCCTGGACCAATTGCTGTGTCCAGGAAGAGATAAGACTCCAGACTGAGTTCCATAAAACCCCTTTGTGAAGGTGGTAGTGTCTATTAACATACAGAGGAGGAGGAAAGAGTAATGGGTAGACAAAAGTATTAGCCACTATGTCTCCATTTATGTTGATTTTAAATACAGGATTCAGTTGTACAATAAATTTCTTACTTTTATCAGAAAAAAGTAAAAAACTGCAAGGCAAAAGTCTGGTATTCACAGGATAATCTTAATGTCCTCCTCAAAATTCTTGGAGAGCACCTCTCTGCTGCCCCCTTGTACCATTCCAGAGACTTTATAGGGGTTGGTGGACCGGGTTCACTAGGTCATAAATTGCCAGCATCAGTTACATAACTAGCACCTGACCAGGGAGCAGTCTTGATTTACACATTTCCAGGTAAGCCAAGTTTTATACAAAGAAAAAGATAAGTGGATTTAGTGGATTGATGAGTAAAAATGGAGCTACTATTGAGGAATCATCACCAAAGGAATCTCATCTTTTCTTTTTGCTATGCAGCAGAAAGATTCGTAGAGGCTATAAGATTGATGGTATTGGAAATATGAGAGAGAAGAAACCTGTGAGTTAGAACAAAATTCTGGGGAAGAGGAAAGAGATTTAAAAATGGAAAAAATAAAAGTGCTCTTAATTGGCAAGTTTAAGTCCTTCCCACTCTCTTCGACTACTCTATGGAAGGAAGACTCAAGAAGAAAATTAAAGAAAATAAAGAAGCTACATTTTATTTGCAGTGCGAATGGGTTAAACTGGAATATTGCTGCCGTCAGATCAGGTTTACATTTTAGAAAGATAATTCAATACATTTTAAGAATGTATTGGGGAGCAGTGAGATGAATGGCAAGGAGACAGTTTAGGAGTCTTGTGATAATCCAGACAAGAGTTGATAGTGGTCTGGACCATGGAAAAAATATCAGAAAGTAGGAGAAAAGTGCTATATTTGAGAAATAATAGAGGAATATTAGGACTTGCTGATGGATTGGGGGTGGGTGTGAGAGAAGGAAGAGTGAAGGATTGGCATCATCCTCCATCTAGGTTTCTGGTTCGGGCAAGTGGATGGATGAAGAGACCATTCACTGGGATAAAGAACCAGAAGGAAGAACAGATTTGGATGGGGGCACATTCTGAGCTCAGTTTTGGACATATTAAATTCAAAGTTTATACTTATATTTACATATACACCCAAGAGCTGTCTCAAATTAGTCAACAAACAAATTCTGTTGATTCTTTCTTTGATTTTTTTCTATCTATTCTTTCTTTCCTATTTTTTCCTACCACTGTAATTTAGATTCCCATTTTCTATCCTATATGTCTCCTAATATTCATTCTGTACAGAGTTGCGGTATTAATCTACTCGAAAGCTGGTTTTGCTGCATCATCTTCCATCTTACTATGTTTCAATGCTTTCCTGTTGCCAACGTAATACTTTCAAGATTTCTTACAGTGGCTCCTAACTAGTCTAACCTTATCCCACTCTTCTCTAACTGAGAGTTGCCTCAGTTTGGTCAAACTACCACTTCAAATACAATATATTCCTTCTTATTTCTGCAACCGTGCTCATGTTGTTGCCCTTTCATGGCCTGAAATTGCCTCTCCTATTACCCACCTGATTCTTTAATCTCAGCCCTCAAGGCCCACATCTTGCCTGGAAACCATCAATTCTCTCCACTCCAGCTCAGCCTGAGCCCTTCCTTCTCTGAAAGTCTACAGGATGCTGTCGGTGCCCCTCCTATTGGCGCTTGTGCCCATATTGTATTGTTTCGCAATTTCATATTCATTTAATCTCTCTATACAAGATTGAGAACAAAGATCAGGTATTCTATTACTTTGTATTCTCCAGGGCACCTAGCACAATTCTTTGTACAAAATGGGTACTCAGTAAGTATTTGTTGACTTGAAATATTAAGGTGCATTTTTTTCTTTCCCACTCGTCTTATCTCTGCCTGAGTAAATGAGGTCGATATGTGAAAGCAGTTGAGATTAAGCAGGTAAAGTGGAAGAATAAACAGAGACAGAGGAGATTTTAATGAAACTTTATATGATATTTTAAAAAAATCATCATTAAATCTATTTTTTAAGCTTTTCAAAATTTTCAGATTCCTGCCCTCTCATTCTGATAAGCAATTTGGTGTATATTTAAGTAGTAGAAGGCATACAAGTGCTAAAAAAGTAGAATAATTATTTTTTAAAATATTTGACAATAAAAATAAACTTGTTTTAATCAAAAAGTTCTTGTGATTTTTTTTCAAATGACTTCATAGTAAAAGATTAAATTTTAATGTAAGTCACCTATTTCGGCTCCAAATTGACTTTGGGTGGAAAAAAATCTTATTTCTTTAAAAAAAATCAATGATAAATAAAATACTTAGATCGAGTTTGTTGGCATAGACAGTAATAGATTTAGTTATAAATCTAAGCCTTCAATAAATATCTAAGTTTGGAGTTAAAAATTACCATAATATGCACTAATAAAAAAATGAAAGGGAGGAAAACACTCAAACTATGATTCATGTGAACATTTTCCATGAAACAAGCTCTGCTATTTTTATTACAGAGTTAGAGAAGTCAACTTAAAGCGTCTTTAAGTCAACAGAAACTGTTCTAGGGAAATGAATCTCATCTTCATGGTCACTGACACACAACATAATCTTGTTTCTCTCAGAATTTTTATTCTTTAAGTAACTAAGTGACTCATAAGCTCAGAAAATATTTTCTGGTACAGGTAAGTCTGAGCTTAGCATGAAATATTCTGAATATTTCTTCTCCTCTTCAGATGAGT
This sequence comes from Equus quagga, assembly GCF_021613505.1. Lineage (NCBI taxonomy): Eukaryota > Metazoa > Chordata > Mammalia > Perissodactyla > Equidae > Equus > Equus quagga. The sequence continues at coordinate 35,804,175 of NC_060272.1, read as the reverse complement.
ATTTCAAAAATAACAGCTCCTTCCTGGAAGGTGTAATTGGCTTTTGGTTAGGAATGTCTAAAAATGATTGTCCTTTTCTGGAATGCGTTTTAGGGCAAACTAGAATATACTTTTTCCTTTTCCCATCCATCAAAATCCTACCAATACTTTAGGGTTTAGTTCAAATGCCACCTCTTTTATACAACTTTGCTTTATTTTTAGGCAGAATTAATCACCCACTACACCTTTTTTGGGAGGAGGAGTAACATCTCTTATAGTATTTATTTTAGTTTACCAAGTCCCATAATTGGCATGTCTCTTTGTTTTCACCCCAAGGAAACTATAAATTATTCAACTTTGTGTCTCCCTTTGTACCTTAACATAGTGCTTTACATATGGTAAGTGATCAGTAAGTGAATATATTTTATTTTTAAATATTTAAAAAATTTGATCAAAATAGTACGTAATTTTATGGTCAAAAAAGTAAAATGCTATAAAAGGGTGTATAATGAAATAATAATAGCACCTTTGCCCACCTTTCTCCACCACTAACCTTGCTTACTAGAGGGGACCACCTTTAATTTTTTATGTTTTTGACTTTTCTTCTGATGGTTACCTTCGTTTCACTAAATAATATACGTAGTTCTCGATTTCTTTTTTACTTTAGTCATTTTCTATCGATTTCTTGTTATGGGAAATAGCTATTATGGGAGAGGAGGAGTGTTAAAACTACGTATTTATCTACCTTTATCTCAGGCTTAAGTTGCTTTTTTTCTCAAAGATTGTATCGAGTCCCTGGAATAAAGGGAATATTCTTGGCTACCTTCTGTCCTCTTGCTGCAATATGGACGGTTCTTCCCTCACAAGGGGTTACACAGCTGGCGTTGGGGGACTTTTCCCTTTTGTTCTACTTAGTTGGATTTACTTCTTTCTAAATCTCACATCTTCTTACTTCTTGGTTTTTTATCTACATTTTTTCGGAATGCATCAAGGAACTTCCTAATAAGGGACATGCGGGAAGGAGATTTTCTTCGTCCTTGATTTTTACTTGATTTATAGTTTGGTATTGAAAATCATTTTCCCTCTGAGCATTGAAGGCAACGTCCGACTGTCTTTTGGTGTTCAGAGCTGCCAAAGAGATGCCCCACACCAGGGTGCTTCTCGTTCCTTGTAGATGAGAATCTGTAAGATGTAAGAATATTCCCGTGATCCTTGGGGTTTGGAAATTCCCCAATGACATATTTAGGTGAGGGCACTTTTTGGTTCTTCAACTCTGGGATATTCTCTTGATATTTCCTTGATGATTATATATCTATCTATATCTATATCTTTATTGAGACATGATTCACATACTATACAATTCACCCATTTAAAGTGTACAGGTCAATGACTTTTAGCATAGTCAAAGAGTTCAGCCAATCCCCCTTTAGCTCTCTCCCCAGCTCCTGGGACACACTAATCTGCTTTCTGTCTCTATGGATTTACCTATTCTGGACATTTCATGTAAATGGAATCATAGAATATGTGATCTTTTGTGTCTAGCTTCTTTCACTTAGCAAAACGTTTTCAAGGTTCATCTAGGTGTATCTCCTAGGAAATGATCGACAGGCAAGTGGTAATTCATACCGGTAGCCATGAAGGGAAAGAATTGCATCGCTCTCAGGTTTGCCCATTGTTTCTTTTACAAGGAGTTTCATGGCTAGAGCTAGGCATCAGGAGCACTAATCGTCTCCTCACTAACTCTCCCACTCTTTTATTTTTGAGAAAGTTCTCCTTCTGAGCAGGTAGGGCCAGGTACTTAGTGCTTGAATGGCCAATACTTTCTTAATACTCTGCTTGGTGGGATGTGCTTACTAGAAATTTTGCAGTGAGTGTGTAAATGAGTCTGACAAATGCTGACTGATTTCCTCCTTTCCAAGGTTGAGCTCAGTTTCTTCAGGGAAACTACATGTTTCTATGTGTGTTCTTGAGAAAGCTTTCATTGTTCATTTTGATTTCCTCATTGGCAAATAGGAATGCCTATGATGGCTTGATCAAATAACCACCGTGGCCTGATCAAATAAGGAAACTCAGAAAACGAATACTCCATATGGCTTCATTTGTCAATACTACTATATTCAAGGGTGGCACAAACACACACACACACATACACAGAGTTACTAGTGTGAGGCCTCATTCCTTTGCCAGCTTTAGCATCTATCATCGCATTCCAGATCCTATATGATTTAAATTGATAATGAGTTACAGGCTTAAAATTATATGCTATGAGATGACTCATTATGCACAGGCATACTTCTATCATCCAAGTGGGCTTCTCTTAATTAAAGGACTGGGAAACTTTTAAAATGTGGATCTGTTAGTCTAAATTGTGGGAGAATAATCCTTTCCTTGGTGAGCCTCTAGTTGTGTTGCACACGGTGTCAGTTGTGGTTTTCCCCAATGAATCTCATTTCCTTTTTTCTAGTTTCTGGTTGGTGTTGGTTTGATGTTGCTGGCATTTTAAACTTAGACAATCCTAAATTTTAAGCTACTTTGACTTTCCAGGAGGGCACATCTGAGCCAGGATTTCTACAAAGGCAATTCCATGCAAGAGTTTTGGAGAGAAATAAAACCTGGGTGTGATAGCTCAAGCCTCAAGAGGTCCTAGAGACTAAATTCCCTGGCAATCTTCCTTCTCTGGTTTTTCCTCCTTTCTCCTACAGTCCTCTTTATTCTCTCTTCTTTCTTCTCCTTCAAAATGCTGCCATGGTGGCTTTTAAATGCATCTAAGTCTCAATAAATAAAGGCACTCTGTAGTTCCTAGGGCTAATGTCCTGTCTGTGAGTTGAGACCAGGTCATCTCTGCTTTCAAACCTGTATGGTTTTCCATGGTAAAGGTATTCTATGTTGAATAAAGAGTCCCACTGCAGGAAATCTAAGAACTGTTGGCTCTTAGGAGTCCTGGGGTTATGAAAAATGAAGTGGCTGATCCTATGAACTGGCTAGGAAAAAAGATAGCAAAAGTCTTAAATTATGTATTTGTTCATGAAAAAGCTTAAGGGCTTTGAGCCACATTCAGCCCCTTAATTCCACACATACACCTCTCATTGAAGCTAACAGCTACTGTGGTATCTCAATTGAAGTCTTTGGAGAACATACAGAATGTGTTGATGGTTCATATTATATCACACTGTAACTTGGGCGCTTGGCAGGGAAGCGTACTTCTCTCTTTAGAAAAAAATTAGTATTTGCTTGATTCCCTGATAAAAGGAATACTACAAAAGAATATTGCAAAACCTTGAAGGTTTGGCAGGGTTTTCCGTGTGGGTGGAAAAATGTTTTCCTGAAGCCAAACTGGAACTGCTCATTGAAATATAACATAAAAAATACATTAAAAAAAGGAGCTCAACTGTGGAAAAAAATACATATATAAATGTATAAAACAACAAAGCTTATGGACTTTACCAGCATACATTATATACACAATGACATCATTGTGATGTTATGAAATGGCAAATCTCTGATATTAGAGATGATTGGAATCTCTTTGTTATGTTGAGTTTAACCCTTATCAGATTCCCACTGTACTTAGATCTATATCTGCTGGGTGTTGATGTGTTTATATCTCGCTCCTACTCTCATTCCACCTCTACCTTTGTTATATAGCATAGCACTCTTGCTTCTTAGAAAGTAAAGCTATTTAAAACTGGAAGACTTGTTAGGTTTGTCTTTATTCTTATTGGGCTTATAAAAAATTTAAGCATTGTTTTCCCAAGTCTAGAGGCAAAATTTCTCTTCTTACTCCACCTTTACTCTTTGAACTCCTATTTTAACAGATTTCCGTCTGTCCCCCTTTTACCCAACCATCTCTCTTATAAAAGCCTCGGCATAATAATGCTTTTCCCCTTATGCCACATCATAAATATGTAGGACAAGGGAGGGTGAACAGGGCTATAGACAACTAGTTGGTTGGACAAAAGACTTAGTGTTTCAATTAATAATTTCTTTTTGGTTTTGTTTGTATTTTAGTTGAGGGAGCATATGTTGAAGTGTTTTCCTAAGCATCTTCCATAGATATCTACCAGTCTTTCCACATATGACTATCTGTTCTTTCTACAGAACGTGACAAATGCAAGGGATATGGCTTCAGGAATTCCCCCTGAAGGATAGATAGCTAGTATAAATTGCCTTTTTTATCCTATCTCATGGATCCTGGGGCTGTGTGTATTAATGGTGCTTCTTTGTTAGATGGCATATAGTCAATTTCCTCTACATTAGAGAAACTGTTTCTTGATAAATGAAGGAATGGAAAGAAAAGACTTCACAGAGCAGGTTGAGAATTGTTCCAAACAAAGGGTATACTATAGCTTAGCAGAAGTGGGAGAAACATATTATTTACTTTCCTGAGTAGTAGTTAATGAGTAATCAATGAAGCATTTATTAAGTCCTTCCTATAGGCCCCACAGTGAAACAGGCAGTGTGAGAATCAATGATGTCTCTGACATGATATTTTGCCTTAAAGGAACTTACGATCTGGTTAGGTAACACATATTTTATACATCAAATGAAAGGGCTACATTCTTTAGAACTGTCTGGAATGCATAAAGAATTCAGAGATTAGTGATGTATAGAGAAGCTAGAACAAAATGAAGGAAGTTTTAAGATGATCATTGGGAAATTTTAGGGGGACATGGAGACTGCTGGCTCGAGAGATGAGACCAAGTGGTCAAATTTGAAATCTGTTGAGAAGATGAGCATTGATGTGTAGTGGTATTGCTGTAAAATAAGTTTGGGAACCCTGATCATGGAAGGCAGATGAATTTAACATTGATAAAAAGAGAAACCATAGCAAGTTCCTAATGAAAGTGATATTCCATAAAGATAAATCTGCAGCGGGGGATAGAATGGAATGGAATAGGGAAATACTGGAGGTTGAGGGACTTGCTAGAAGTCTGTTTTTTAAAAAATAGAAATAGATGAAATCCACATAGCATAAAATTAATCATTTTAACATGAACAATTCAGTGGCATTTAGTACATTCACAATGTTGTAAAACCATCACCTCTATCTAGTTCTAAAACATTTCCATCATTCCAAAGTAAAACTCATTACCTACTAAAAGCAGCTTCTCCCCCTTTTCCAGCCTCTGGCAACAACCAATCTGCATTCTGTCTCTATGGATTTATTGATTCTGGATATAACATGACATAGAATCATGTAGTTGTAACCTTTTGTGTCTGGCTTCTTTCATTTAGCATCATGTTTTCAAGGTGCGTCCACCTTGTTGCATGTATCAGTACTTCCTTCTTTTTTATGGCTGAATAATATTCTGGAAACCTATTTCTGGTTAATGTGGAGGAAGGTAGCTGAAAAGGCTAATCTAAAATATGTTTTGAAGCAGGGAGTGACCATTAAACTCTACAATTCCATTTTGTCTACATGAAAGCATAATCTATGATGTTTATTCTGGGTGAATGGAGATATTATCTTACTGATAGAAATAGAATAGTTGAGGGCTGGCCCTGTGGTGTAGTGTTTGGGTTAGGTGTGTTCTGCTTCGGCAGCCTGGGTTTGTGGCTTTGGATCCCAGGCATGGACCTATATCACTTGTCAGCTATGCTTAGGTGGCAACCCACATATGAAATAGAGGAAGATTGGCACAGATGTTAGCTCAGGGTGAATCTTCTTCAGGAAAAAAAAAAAATAGAATAGTTGAAGGGAGATTAATTTTAAGGAATACGACCTGGAGTTTAGAATAAGAGTGAAATTAGTAAGTAGAGATATCCCACAGAGATCTGAAAATTCAGGAAAGAATTGTTAGTCATTTCTTAAGTTAGAAATGATAGTGGTAAAGTTAAAAACAGCCTGGGAATAGGAATTGAATACTCCACAGAATGTTAAAGATACATTATGTTGGCAAAGTGTTTTGCTCTGCCTGTGATGGGACAAAGTTGAAAGCTGGTGGCAGAGGATTTATAGAGACAAGGAGATATGCTGAAGAAGTATTGTTCAAGCTTCTACCAGCTAGAGTGGCAGAGGGAATACATAATGATGAGAAGCTCAATGGTGTTTCAATCCTGTTAAATGCCAAACCTGCAGAGATCAGAGAGTTGGGGGTAGTGGTGGACAGACCATAAGATTTTGAATCAGATAGACTGGGGTTCAAATTTGGGCTCTAAATTACTACTTGAAGGCACTTAGACAAATAACTTTTCTGGGAGATGATTAAATGAGATAACATTTGTGAAAGTGAAAGGTACATGGTACTCAGGCAGGGAATTACGGATGTCTATGTTTGGAGGAGTGGGACAGGCAGAGAAGGATGCTGAAAACTGTATTTAGAGCTCATGCTTTGGGGAAGGTGAATGCTGAACCTTGAAAAGTGAACATAGAGGCAGTTATTTATTTATTTGTTTTTATTCACTTATTCATTTTACTTTGTCTTGTTCCTAAAATGGTTTATGAAGATAGTTTGCGAAGACGCATATCATAAAAAAATGGCTTACAAGAATAGTTTATGAAGGTACATATATTACAAGATCAAAATAAGTAAAAATTTGGTTTAGGAAAAAATGAGACAGGAAAAAATAAGAAAATAGAACAGAAGAAGCCGCAAATGGGATTGGAACATAAACTGAGAGCCATGAATTTTATACCCTTGCTAGAGACAGGCTATAAATTCAGCTTGAAATCTTAGATATTGTTTCTTTTGATGTAGAGGCACCTAAGAGGAACTCTTCTGCCAGTCAAACGCTGAGAGAGGGAAGTTGGCAAGGAGGCTGACATGGTAGTTAACTGCAGATATTAAATGGTTTTCTTCTGATGGATATTCCACTTTATTGCTGCAAGCACATCTTGCTGTCACACCTGTTAACAGCTTGTGTAAAACTTTGCTAAATTTGTTTTTCAGGGGTGTGTTTAAGTAGGTAAAGACTTTGTGAACCTTTCACGCTGTTCTTCTATTACTTTCCGTCTCACGAAGAGGTTCTTTTGAAACCCACATATTAAAGCTGTCTGAGGGAGCACTGGAGACAAGGTGGCCATGTTTGGTGGTGAAGGACAGCAGAGATTGGGTTATTCGTTCCTAGGATGGACTGGTTTGCAGAGAGATGCTGAGTGGGGATCACAAAGAGGAGATTGGATATCTTAGCACCTTCTGGATTAGATCTTCAGTTTGGCATCAGTATTTGGTTTGAATGAAATTGCCAGAATATCAGACACACCCATATTTAAATATAAACACACTTCAAAAATACCTTTCTAAGCCAACTATACATGTTTTGATTATCAGATCTTGTCAGTCACCCACACCTTAGTTCTATTTCTATTAACAATAAATGATAACTTTAACACACAAAATAGTAAACTCTGTATTTGTGCAGCCTTAAACATTTTAAAGTGCTTCAGGCTATCTCCCATAGTCTGAATGTCCCCCCGCCCCCCCCCCCCGCCCCCAAATTCATATATTGAAATCTAACCCCTAAGGTGATGGTATGAGGAGGTGGGGCCTCTGGGAGGTGATTAGGTCATGGGGACAGAGCCCTCATGAATGGGATTAGTAACCTTATAAAAGATGCCCAAGAGAGTTCCCTTGTCCCCTTCTGCCACGTGAGGCTACAACGAGAAGCCTGTGACCCTTAGAAGAGAACCCTTATTCAACTATGCTGACATCTTCATCTTGGACTTCCAGCCTCCAAAACTGTGAGAAATAAATTTCTGTTGTCTATAAGTCACCCAATGTATGTTTTTTTTTAAATAGCATCCTGAATAGACTAAGACGGTACCCATGCTGTATGTTTATGATTCTCATAAAAGCACACTAAATAAGGCGGAGCTGATACGATTATCATTCTCATTTCATGAAAGAAGAAATGCCTTCAGAGTGTTTAATTTAGTCCTGAGTTCACATTTCTGGGAAGTGGCAAAGATAGAGTGAGATCTTTGCACTCTGCTTTTCCTGTGAAAAGTAGAGAAACCTATGGAATCCTGGATTAGATCCTGGAATAGAAAAAAATCACATTAGTAAAAAAATTGGTGAAATCTGAAGTTTAGTTAATAGTCATGTACTGATACTGGTTCTTAGTTTTAACAAATGATACCATGGTCATGAATCTAGAACCAAAGGGGGAAGGTCTGAACGATTCCTATTTTAGAAATACCTGGAGTCTGCAGGAGACATAAATAGGGATTTTAGAAAAAGATGCTGAATGAGTGGTCAGAGAATTATGGGGAAAAAGCAGGAAGAATATCACCTAAAAACATAAAGTTAGAAAGAACTGGGGCTGGCCCAGGGGCACAGTGGTTAAGTGCACACGTTCCACTTCGGCGTCCCGGGTTCCCCGGGTCAGATCCCAGGTGTGGACATGGCACTGCTTGGCACGCCATGCTGTGGTAGGCATCCCTCATATAAAGTAGAGAAAGATGGGCATGATGTTAGCTCAGGGCCAGTCTTCTTCAGCAAAAAGAGGAGGACTGGCAGCAGTTAGCTCAGGGCTAATCTTCCTCAAAAAAAGAAAAATAAAAAAAAAAAAAGGAAGAACTGAAAGGAAAGCATTAGTGTTAGATGTGATATCCCACTGCCAGTGAGTCTACAACTAAACTCATTCTTTGCTCCCCAAACCTGCTGTGCCTTTGGGGTTCCCTAGCTCTATGAATGGCATTACTACCCACAAGTTGCTAAGTCAGAAACCACAGACTCTCCCTCTTCCTGAGTCCTCTACCCAATCCGTCACCATGCCCTGCCGACTCCATTTACCCAATATCTCTTCCGTCTCTTCATTACCGAGTTCGTGCCTTCAGCACCTCTCTCACCTCCACTATTTACTGCCGCAGTCTCCTATCTGGTCCCCCTGCTTCCTGTCGTCTCCTATTTCCTGTTCTCTAAGATCATTTTTTCCCCTTTCCTTTTTTATTTTTCTTTTTTCACTTTTGGAATTTTTAAAGATAGAGAAAAATCCAAGAGAAGAGAATAACAGTCATCCATTATTCTAATCACTCAGAATTAATCACTGTTGACATATTATTTACTTGCTGCCAGTTTTTCTTTTGAAAGAAAAATCACTCCTTTGTTTTTTAAAAATAAAAAGACCTGTATTCCATATAAAGTATTGAAACAAGGTAAAAGAATTACAAAGATGAAAGTTTAGAAATCACTTCTAGTCTCATATTACAGAAATTATCATCACTAAATTAGTAAGCAACATTTTAGTTCTCTCTCAATGCACAGAGTGGTCTTTCTAAATGAAAACTTAATCAGCATCATTCTCACTCTTAAAATCCCTTAATGTTCCAATCTTGTCGTGAGAAAAACATCAGGCAAACCCAAATTGAGAGACAGTCTACAAAACATCTGACCAGTACTCCTCAAAACCGTCAAGACATGTAAAAAACAAGACAAGACTGAAAAATTGTCTTAGCCAAGAGGTGCTTAAGGAGATGCAGTTACTAACATACAATGTGCTATCCTGGATGGGACCCTGTAAGAGAAGAAGAAGGGAAAACAGGTGAAACCCAAATAAAATCTGGAGTTTCGTGGGTAGTAATGTACCAGTGTTGGCTTAGTTTTGGCAAATGTACCATGATTATGTAAGATGTTAACGTTAGGGGAAACCTGGTGAGGGGTATACAGGAACACTTTGTACCATCTTTGTAACTTTTGTGTAAATCTAAAATTATTTCAAAATTTAAAAAGTTATATAAAAGAGCAAGTTATGCGGAAAAAGAAAATCTTCAGTGGCATCGCTTAGCTTTCAGAAGGAACTTTATATTCCTTAGCTTAACAAACAAGGGCTTTTCAAGGAGTGGGGCCTGCCTTCTTCTCTCTAGCCTCATCTCCCATAAACCTCACCACACCCTTCACCGGAGTCATATGGAACCATATGATCATGACATGCTCTCCTTTGCAAACCTGCTTCTCCTCTTGTGTTTCCTTTTTTAGTGTCACCTCCTAATTTTTTAACCTCATATTGTTTTCATACCTGTCTACTCCCTTCCCATGCCACCACCCTGACGGAAGCCACCCTCACATCTTACTGAGATTATTAAAATGGCTTTCCCACTAGTTTCCTTGTACCCACTCTTATCCCCATCCAGTGCATTCTCTATTCTGCAGCTACAGTGACCTTTTAACAGTACAGATTTAATTTTATTTTTCTTAAAACTTTTCATCGGATTCCCTTTGTTCTTAAAATAAAATCCAAAGAAACTCTGCAGCCTCATTGCATAAGAGTTCAGGGTTGGCGTTTCCATGTTAACCTTGGTGCTGGGGGGCAGTGGACGGAGAAGGGGTTTACCTCTTCAAAGCTGTACTTCCCTAGGTGCACACTTGTCCCATCTCCTTATCTGGTTAAGCCATACTAATTATTCAGCAACCGTTTGATAAAAACTCTCCCTGTCACCTCACACACACTCTACTGCTTTCTGTCTGGTGTGAGAGGAGAGGCTACCACCTTTTTTCATGGTTAAGAGTCAGATGGCCTGAGTTTGAATTTGGTTTTATCCGTTAACAACTATGAGATCACAGGCAACCAACTTGACCTCTCTGAGTCTGTTTTTTCATCAGTTATTCTAAGAATTGAATAGTCGTAATAAGTAAAGAGCTTAGAACATCACCTGGCAGCAGAGTGGGGTTCAGAAATAGCTGTTGCTGTGCTGTAATCTGTTATTTGCCTTTGTAGCCCTGGACACAAATACAGTTAATGCATTATATTGGTATCACTGGGTTTCTAGTGTCTAATACAAATATTTGTTGAATAGCTGTTGTTTCCTTTGTTTGGAATGCACCTTCGCTCTTTCTCTTCCCCCTTCTTCATATAGTTAATCAATGCATGCTCCTTGTTCCCAACTCAGCTCAGGTCCAGTTCCACCAAAAGCCTCCACTGCTCATGACACTGTCCTCTGAAATAGAGATGCCTCCTCTGGCTCCTACAGCTCCTATTGTTCCCACTTTGTTGGAGCTGCCTGTCTATCTCCTTAGACTATTAGCCCTGTGAGCACTATAAGCTTAGAAAAAAGCTCCTGAAGGCGTCAAATAAATAAATAAATAAATAATTGGATTACTGTCTCCAGGATCACTGTGCTATTGTGAGGCTCGAATGATAAGTTCTGTCATTTTCCCACCTAAAGAGTCAACCTGAAGTGTTTCAAGAATAGGGAAAAAGTAAAGATTCTTTGATATAATACTGGCAGTTAGTAAAGATTTGAACTCAATGATATCAGGACTTTCGGGCAAAGGACAATGGAAAGCTGTTTGACAACTTTTAGCTGAAATGTGGACAGCAGATAAGGCTGGGGAAATTTAAGAGGCACGTACTCACATTGTGTGTGTATGAGTAAAATTGTCCCGAAAACAGGTAGAGTAAGCATCTCAAAGACTTTCTCTTTTTAAATACCTCAAGACATCCAATGTGTTGTTTGTACACCGTAAATGCTTAACAAATTCCTAGTGGATGAACACAAATTCATATCATGGAAGATTAGAGCCAGAAAGAATCTTAGAGGCATCTGGTCTACCTTCATGATGAATGAAACAATTCTCAGAAGGTTTCAAAACGAAAGAGAAAAATTTTCAGGTCTCAGGGATATTATTAAAAAATTAACTAGGACTTTTCTAGACCATGAGTAAACATCATTTTCTAAGCTTAGTCAGAACTTTAGTGCCAGAGAAAAAGTCAGTTTCTGGGTTTTCCTCATAAATGGAGGATGGTATTTTTACATTTCAAGGACCTTGTCCTTTGAATGTTTGTATTGCTCTGAAATGACCAGCTAGTCTTAGATCACAGCAGGAAATTCAGCGTGCATCTTTCCCAGTTGTGACAAATTCCCAATATCCTATGGGGAAGTCTTTAAACACCGAAAAATTCTGGTCTCTTGTAATCCTCAGTGTAAACTTTCCTGCCTATGGGGTAGTTTTGGAGTGACTTGTGATTTCTTTCTATTTTTTTTCCACTCAACAGTAGAGAATAAGATTCAATTCATATGACCATGTAAGGCCAAAACAAGTTAGAACCATTTTAGTTTAGCGGCAACTTCTAGCGCAGAATGCATAAATCTAGAAAAAACAACAAATAAACCACCAACCATATTTTTGGCTCTGGCACATCAGAGAAAGATTAAAAGAATAACTAGATTACTCACTTATTAGTAATATGAATTTGTGTTTTATAACTAAGTTAGTTGTGACTAAAACTGTTTTTTGAGGGAATTTAAAAAGTATTTAATATAAAAAAAATCTATTTCAGATAGGACCCAAATATTCAGCACTGAAACCTTGGTCTTTATTTTTTTCTGTCTACTTTATGGAGGAGCAGTCAGTTGATTGGAAGTTTGGTTAAGAGCAAATTGCAATGTGAGCAATGATCTTTATATCACAAATGCCAACTCAATAAGGAGTTGTTCACCCATTTCTATGCCGAACACATGATCAAAAGGTGGACTGCATTAGGGGAAGAAGAGTCAAGATGTTGTAACTGATGTTTTGGCGTTAACGAGCAACTTCAGCAAAGTTGTAGAGAACTTTCTTCAAAAGTGAGATCAATCTAATCACAAAAGATTATATTACTCTGAGATTTAAAAACACTTTTCAGGAACAGACACCAAGAAATTGAAATCTGAGAGTGCCAGCTCTCCCAGCAGGACAATCATGAGGGCATATTGAGGCTTACTTTTCTTTGGAATACTTTAAATGAGAATTCGGGTTTACCTGAGAGATTTAAATCTGATTGGCAAAGCCTTGGAGGCATTTTCCTCAGCTGCAGAAACAAGAAGAGTTAATTGGGCAAGATAATGGAGTCAATTTTGTTAATTCTTCAAGTAGTACAGTTTCTTTTTCTGTCAGTTTGGGAGATAATTATGAAAGCAAGAAAAATCAAATTTACAGACTACGAGTCTTTCTAAGTGACTTAAATACTGTTAAACAATGACCGGGCAGCATAATGGATCCCAAGATTTAGAGCCACAGTAAACAATTGAAAATATTTAAATTCTCTGACAGATTTCTCATTAAAAAGAAAGGTCACAAGTTAAGTTTTGCTTAGTATTTAATAAGTATGTGCTATCCCTGAGCATGACATGGAATTGTATTGAAAAATTACCAATTGTCAATGTGGAATTTTGGTCACACGACAAAACAGAAAGTTGATATAGCTTTCATTTTTATAGATAGAGAGAGCTCTGTTTCATTTGTTGTAGGCATTAACAGGAGATGTTAGAAAAAGGAAGGCAGTGAGGAAAATCTACGCAACAAAAAACCTCAAACAAACCACATTATTGACACTGTTATACCAAAAGAAGATAAAAAGAATAACTATATTACTTATTTGATAGTAGCTATCAAAATTCAAAACCTGCACCCCTATCGACCCTACAGAAATATTTGCACAAATACACAAGGGTATAGGAACAAAGTTGTTTGTGTCTGTGTGATTTATAATAGCAAAAAATTACAAACACCACAGTTGTCCATCAGCAGGGAGTTAATAAAATACATTATTTGTACTTGCACAGTTAAATAGGTAGACCCATAGTATAGATATAAAAAATACTTATCATATGTTATTCATTAATTCATTCAAAAGATTTTCTTGGGTGTCAATTATATGTTAGGGATAAGGGATCTTAGACATCAGGATATTCAAGGTAACATTTCTCACAGAGTGAGTGTGTGAAGAGAGAAAAGAGAAAATAAATAAGATGATTTCAAATAGTTATGTTATCGAGAAATAAAACCAGGTGATATGGTAATAGAGAGTGAATGGAGAGGCTATTTTGACCAAGGAAGGCCCAGGAAGCTGCATGTGAACTGGCCCAGGAGACCAATGTTCTAGGTAAACAGAAGAGCATGTGCAAGGGCTCTCAGGCAGAATGAGCTTGGTGTGCTCACAGAGAGGGCCTGTGTGGCTGGCACCACCTGCAGCTGGAGAGGTGCTCAGGAGACAGATCATGGAGGGCTTTGTAAACCATGGTGAAGAGCTTCGATTAATTCTACTTGCAAGGAGAAGGAAGCCATTGAAGGGTTCCAGGCAGGGGAGTTACGTGATCTGCTAAATGATATAAAAAGATCATGCTGGTAGTGCACGCTAGAAGGGGAAGAACAGAGGCAGAGAGCAACATCAAGTCAGAACTGCAAGAGCCTAAGTAAGAGATGCCTATGACGTGGGCCGTAATTCAGGCTGTGGAGACGGCAAAAGTGGATTCATTTGGATTTTTCTTTAGGAGCATGACATCGTTTAGACCTCAGGCTGTATAAGTCATTGCTTCAAGTCTCTTGACTTAGATGGAACTAGATTTGGGTTCTTAAATGGATTTGTTCTAAAGTCTCATTTTCCTCCTCTGAAAATGGGAATGAATCATGCCCGCGGTATCTCTTTCAGGGAGCCATTGTTAAGATTAAATAAGATAAAGCCTGTGAAAGCATTTGGTAAACTGTAAAAGTGTTATGTAAATATCAGGTATTATTCATATTAATTCAGAGAGATTCCAGATGGAAAGGATGACCGCAGCTGGGGGCCTGGGCTGTCTCCTTCCCCAGTGTCGCAAGGATAACATTGACCATTTCAGTGAAATCTTCTAGATTGCAGCTTCCCTACATAAAGTGGATAAAAAGCATCTCATAACCTCAGTCAAGGCATAGTAGTAAGATAAAGCTGAGGGAGGACAAACCAATTAGTAATTACAAAATAATTGGCTACTATATAAGTGACAAGAGTAATAAAATATTTTCCAAAGCATTTCTGGCATGCTGGAGTGATTTCCTTAAGCTCAGCTTCTCCCAGGGCTTAAACTATTCCTGCTGGTGAATTAGTACTCTGTCAGGTACTAGGGGAAAGCTCAGGAAGTTCTGGAGGCCCAGGTTTTTAGTAACTTCTCAGTTTCTTAATTGACCAATGGAAATGGCTAGAATCTTCAAGGAATGTAATTCATTCCCTTCACACTTTGACCTCCAACTTCAGAGAAGGAATGAGAACTTCAGTCTTAAGCATAATTGCTGTGACATAAACATAGGGTATGAAATATGGGCATTAACACAGACATCCTCTCAATTCACTTCGTATATTTTTGGGTTGCCTTCAAGCTGTGGATATTGAAGGACATTTGGTTCATGTTTTACAACCAGTATAGAGAAGCATTTGAAAACATGTTCTCTTCGCTCTCTCTTTTTTTTTTTTTTCCGGAGTGGAGGGCAATTCCAAGTTACCCAGGAGATGGTAACTTTTATACGAAGGGCCAGACGGAAAGAATGGGAAGGAAGACTTCTATGATCAATAATGATTTATTAATCTGGAGCCACATGCTATAGTAATTTTTACTGTAAAAGTCTAATTGACGTCAATAACTTTGAACGTTCATACACATTGCCTTTGAGTTCAATCTTATCTTGGTTTCATCATACCGCCCACTACCTCCCCTACCTTCAAACAATGGCCCCATCAAGCCAGTTGTGAGCATGCCCCAGGCTTCCTTTCCTAGGGGAAAATTGAGCATTACCTCACTTCCTGAAAATGCCTCCAAGAGAAACAAAACAGCTCTCTCTATGAAAAGCAGACAGCAACGTTAACATTTGCCAATTTAGTTGGCGATTTGCTCAGTTCAAGGACCGTAGAACGGTTGTAGCAGGGCTAAATGTGTACCAGTGTAGCCTTTGGGAGGGTTTTTTTTTCTCTTACGTATATTTTTAGCAAGTGAGAAATAGTGACCTTCTATAATAAAACAGAAACGTGGTTTGCACAAAATTAGCGTGATTTGGCCTTCGCTAGGCAAAATGAAAGTCATGAGTGATGCAATACTTCATTCCACTCAAAGATATTTTATGAAACATTAACATATCAAGTCAGAAGAATGCTCCTTGTAACTAAAAATATTGATTCATTAAAAAAAAACTTGGTGAAATAGAGTTGTTCATAAGTTATTATTGCTGTTCCCATAAAAATATTTTCTGTTTAAATTTATAACAAACGTTCTGAGGAGGAGAAATGTCTTTTCTATGTCCCATTTAACAATATAATAACTTTGTTTTCAAAATCTCATTTTATTCCAGCTGGAAGATATATGATCTTATTATACAAAACAACCACTTCATCTCTACAGAAACTTATTATTGGAATATATGATTATAATGTTCTACAGAGGGTGTGAGGCATAACCTTTGTCAAGTTTAGACTACATGCCATGGAGCTGGAACCTCGTCTTCAGGAGTATTATTTAGAAATTACTTCAATAAAATTATAAACACCATTTCAAGTTAAGACATTTACAACATTTGATAGAAATGTGATTATTTGTATTATTCTATGATGAGACTACTACGTATTATTATTAATAAGTGATCCATCCTAACTGCATCTGTTTAATAAAGAAATGGGGAAAAAATAGAATGTGGCGTAAAATCATGGGTGCATGCTTTGAAAAGGGAAAGTATCATTGAGGCGCAAGTGCTGAAGCTTGAATGTGTGACCTTTACAAGGTCCTGTGACAGGTGATTCCATGGAGACATTCTGCTGATATTATCACACATGAACATTCTTGACCCAAGATCCTCCTGCCTCTAGGTGTTTGAGATGCCCTTCTCTCTGACTAAATTTTTCCTTCCTTTCCTCTACCTTCCTTTGGCAAAATCCTAGTAATAGTTCTAGTCTTGCCTTAGGCATCCTTTGATCTGAGGACTGTTTTGAGAACCATACCCCTCTGACCCCCGGGCCCCCAGTGACTAGGTGGGGCTCTATACTTTGAACTTCCATTATACCCTGCTCCTCCATTTGTATTACCTCACATGAAACTTATTACTGCTTATAGTCTCCAAACAAGAGCAAGGATTTGACTGTCATGCCAACTCTATACCCAGCTCCTAGCAGGGGACCTGGAGTATGGTAGATACTCACTATATGTTTTATGAATTGAATGAACAGATCTTCATTTTTGTATAGAATTATTCACGGTCCCATTGTCACCAGGCCATTAAATATTAATTCAACACTTACTTGTTTAGTTGGGAGATGGCTAGTTTAAAGAAGAAAAAAATACCCTTCCCAGTTTCCTCGTATATCCCCTTAAACTTTAGCTTGGTGGATATATTTAACAAAAACTCTAAGTAAGTTGGAAGCAATAGGAAAAGTATTTAAAAAAATAAGATTCTTTTTGCCCCACTTAACTAGGAAGTTGAAAGATTAATCTTGTTTTTGGGAATGAATCGGTCTAGGAGTTCTTATTATGCAATTATAAAGCCATCTTTCTCTCTCATCTTTTATCATTGCTTTCTCTGCATTGACTTCGTTCTTAAGCAGGATCTCCCCACACAGAAACAGAGTTGGCCACAGGCAGTTTACATCATTTGTACAAGGCAACAACATCAACAACCCCTGAAGGTCGTGATCGGCACCATTTGGGCCACATATCCATCCACAGTAGTGTGGAACTTTGGCCATCTGAGGAGGTGCTCACCTGCGGTGGAGAAGGAAAGATTCCCATAATAAAGAGGAGTGTGTTACCAGAAAAATGGAGAAAGAGAGTGTGGTGGGCAGACAAAAATCTTAGCTACCATGATTCTCTGCCAAATAAATAGTGGATATCCTGGAAAATCATTAACCTTGGCTCAGGTCTGCCATCTTAATTTTACTTGGTTGATATGGAAACTGATGGGAGAGCACTTTAAACTTTTGCTTCCTTTCAGGTTTTGACTCATTACACAAAAATAATTGTACCGAGGTCTAGGGATGCAAGAATGAACAGAACAGACAGCAGACCTTGCCTGATGGAACTTATATTACAGTGTGTGTGTGTGTGTGTGTGTGTGTGTGTGTGAGAGAGAGAGAGAGAGTGTATGTAACAGACAAAAACCAAGCAAAGAAGCAAATATGATAATTAAAAATAGTAATAAAGGCTATAAGGGAAACATACTTGGAGGTTCCACGGGCTAACTCTCACTTTGTCTTTGCTCAGTGTCATCTTTTTAGTGAGGCCCCCCAGATCCTCCTATTTATGACCCACTCCATCCTGCCCCATTCACTTCCCATTCTCGTTCCTTTTACTCATAGCTTCTCTAAACTTCTAATATAGTCTTTACTTCCTTATGGCTTACATTTTAAGTTTTCATATTTTTTATTATCTTCCATTCCCCCTGCACTAGAATCCCCACTAAACGCAGGGATTTTTTTCCTGTTTTGTTCACCAATGTATCTTCCAGTGCTCCGTACATAGTAGACGCTTGATAAATATTGAATAAATGAACGAGACAGAGAATAGTGGAGATGATGGAGATAGAGTTTAGATATGGGGGACAGTGATGGCCTTGAAGACATGAGATTTAAGCTAAGATGTGAATAGTGAGCTACTAGCCTTTAGGAGATATGGGGGACAAATACCTCAATCAAAAAAAAGCAAATAAAAAGGAAAGGACTTGGAGAGTTCAAGAAACTAAACACAGACCAATGGGCTACAGCCTAGGGAGCTGAAGAGTGAGTGGCATCAGTAAGTTGGAGAGATAGGAAGGGGCCAAATTATCTGAGGCCCTGTAGCCCACGGTAGAGAGTTCAGATTTTTATTCTAGCTTGATGGAAAGGCATTGAATTGTTCTAAAGAGAGGGAGCACATGATTTGAATTACATTTTTATGTAGTATTTCCTGAATTTGTCCAGAGTTATTTTCCTTGTCCGAGCCACCTTCACATCTCACCTGAATTACATCTAATGGGTTTTTCTTCATTCCCCTGTGCCCTCCGAACCCCTCTCCCCACACAGCAGCTCCAGTGGTTAAATCTGATGTTAGTCTTCAGCTGAAACCTGGAATGGCTTCCCATTATCTCTAGGACAACGGCCCAAGTTTTCCTGAGTCCTGTAAGTCCCTGATTGTCTACCTCTCCTACTCTTCTTGCCCCCAGTTCCCTCTCTCTTGCTCATTCCTCCACAGCCACATTGGCCTTGGTGTAATTCTTAGAACATATCAAGCGGCTTCTTCTTAGACCCTTCCCACAGACTCTTATCCTGCCCACTTGGTTTTGCCTCTTCAAGCTTCCGGTTTGCCTAAATGTCACTTCCTCAGGGAGACTTTCTTTGCTCACTCCCCAGCCCATTACTCCCGTTACACACTCTCATTGTAGCTTGTATTTCCCTTTGATAACATTATATAGGTACTTGGATAATTATTTTTTTATTTCTTTCTCTCAAGACTGTAATCCGCATATGGGCTGAGACCGTCTTATTTGCTGTCTATCTTATTTACTGTCTAGCACGGAATCTGTTTGTTGGGGCTTAACATGTACTTACTGACTGATGTAAGGAATTAAAGAGTAGCTTAAACAAAACACAATTAGACTTGCCTTTTAGCTAATTCATTACTCATTTATAGATCTTTTATAATCACATCCATTCAATCTCATTCTTTCTGCCCCTTTGCTTTAGCATCTTTATTTTCAGTTTTACTGGGCTCTGCTTCCTTCCTGCCTAGGGAGCAGGGTCATTCACCGGGTCTAGGCCACTTCCTCAACGTGCAACTGCATGGCTCCTATTATAGAATAGATTGATGGCTTTACAGTGGTAAGGAAAGCGACTCCCTCTGGAATTCTTGGTTTTTAATAAATATCTTCCCACTCCTGCAATCAAGGGAGAACTTTGACGGTAGGAAGACACTATGTGACAATAGTGTCACTCATTGGGACGGCTCAGGCAGAGATGGTGTCTTTGGGGAGAGGAGGATGTGAGACCCTTTCATGAAAAAACTAGGCTAAGAAAAATGTAAACGCAGCATAGTATGATCAGGCCAGGCTTACTATTTCTTAAGGAGAAACGTCAAAGTCATTCTAACAGGAGGAATAAATAAATATTCCTTGTAGCAACTAAACTGGAAGTGGCTGTAGGTGTAGCAGCCCCAGTGAACAGGTACTGAAGCACCCACCAACCTCCTTCCCCTTTAGTGAGATCTTGACCTACAAACTCCCCTCAAGGAGTCAGTAAGAAGTCCATTGACATCCAGCTGAAGTGAAAGAATTGTCTATCCCAACGGCACCAGAACTATAGAGAGAGGTGCCATGTCCTTCCGCATGGGCTGGGAGGACTAACAGACAAGATTGTAGGAGGCTGCTGAGAGGTTGGGAAAGGAATTAGCCTTGTTTGGCTTAGTCAAGTTGGTTACATGAGGCTCAGCCATCATCAGCTGAGAGACTTGGTTTCACAAGTACCCCATCCAGCACGGGATAGGACTCACAGTACAGTTTCACAGAGCACTGTTGAACATGAAACATACCTAAAGAGCACGGGTAAACATGAAAACTTTGTGGCAAAAAGGACCGGCTATATTTTTTAGTGAAGAGCTTTTTAACGAAGCCATAATGGGGTGAATCATAGCCCCCCTCAGCTTCTCTTTTTCTCTCCTGTGTAATTTTAATCTTCTTGTTTGTTTCTGAGATAATTTCATCTTCTTTAGCTATCTGCCCAAATTAACCCAAACCTCTTAAAAATTTCAACTTAGTTTTTGTTAATATTTAATATTTCATGTCAGGTTTCCATATTAGATACAAGTGTGCCACAAACAACAGTAACAATATGGTGGACAGTGTGAAACATCGGAAGCTGCTTTTTCTCAGGAAGGAAGGCAAGTGGGTTGGATTCCTTGGAGATCAGTGAATTAACTATTTTTCTAAGGGGCTTCTCCACTGTACCATTTGAAATTTGACTGAAAACTTTATGGGGAGGTGGCAAAGAAAAAAACCCTTAAAGTGATTAAATGTTTGAACTGAAGTGTTTTTATTGTAGGATCTAAAAACCTGAAGAAAGGCCAGCTAATTGGAGTTCACTGTTTAGGAGAAAAAATAAGACAGAAGTATTACCAATAAAAGGCTCTAATCCACTTATTTTTTTATTTTTTACTTACTTATTTACTTATTTATAACCATGTGGGGAGTAGATGAATATTTTAAAATATCTTTAATATAAGTGCCTTTTATTTAGCCAAAATTATTGTGTCCCTTTCTTCCATATTTGAGCACATGTTTAAAACGTGGTTTGTGGTAAAACGGAGCATTTTCCCCTAGTGTCATTTGACTTAGTGGTAGTTGGACCAAAAAGTGAAATTTTGTATTTTGTTCCAGTAGAGGGCTAAGAAAGATGACTAACCCTCCTTATTTGGAGAACAGGAAGTGGTCTAGGATTGAGATCCAAAATAATCAAATTTGTTTGATGTTACTAGTAGTGACCTGCCTTGATGTGGCTTCTTCAGATGCAACTAGAACTGAAAATTGTGACATCCAAGGGTGGTGGGAGAGTCTGAGGAACATTAGTCAGAACCTGTTACCTGAAATCTCAGCCTCTGAAGTCAGTATTCCCAGGGTAAAAGATTGGTGTTACAGAATCTCTGCAATTACGATTACCTGGAGTGGACTGAGAAAAAGGCTGTCTGAGAAGACCAAGAATTAATTAAAATAGCATTTTAAGGATTTTTTTTCTAAGCCATTCAAATTTCTTTGCTTGGTCTTGGCAGCCACCTCCACTCGTCTAGAGAGCAGTTTTAGTCTTTCTACTCCTTGACTAAATAAGAGAAAAACTATTTGTGGTTTATTGACGCTTGCATCAAGATGCTCCGATGTTTGTTAAAGATTTACGTCCTGGACTTCACACTGACCAGAAGAATCCAAGTTTTGGAAATTGTATTTTTAACAAGCTCCCTAAGTGATTTGTTGGCATTCTAAAATTTGGGAACCATTGGTTTCTAGTGTAGGAACCAATAGCCATGCACATAATGAATGTTTTAGTTGACACTCATGTTAGTACCTGAATTAGTTTTAATGAAAACCGTAGCTGTTTATTTAAGACACTGCTACTGCCTGTTCCTGCTTATTTAAAGAATTCTTTATAAAGAATATGACAACTCAGGGTAAAGGAGAAAATTTCATTTACTTTAGCCTCCCCTGTTCTTGAGCAACTATATTCTAGACCAGGGGTTCTCAAACTTAGCAGGGCATCCGAATCACCTGGAGGTTTTGTTGAAATACAGGTCACTGGGCCTCATCCCCAGAGTTTCTGATTCCATAGGTCTAGGGTGGGCCCTAGGATTTATGTGTCTTATGCGTTCCCATGCATATTAGTGCCCTAGGGCTGCCATAGCAACATATCACAGACTGGGTGGCTTCAACAACAGAAATTTATTTTCTCACAGTCCTGGAGGCTGGAAGGCCAAAATCAAGGTGAAAGCAGGGTTGGTTTCTCTGAGACCTCTCTCCTTGGCTTGCAGATGGCTGCCCTTTTGCTGCCTCTTCACATGGTTTTTCCTCTGTGTGCATGCATCCCTGGTGTCACATTCTGTGTTCAAATTTCCTCTTCTTCTAAGGACACCAGTCAGATTGTATTAGGGCCCACTCCAACGGTCCCAATTTAACTTAATCCTCTCTTTGAGGGCCCTATGTCCAAATACAGTTACATTCTGAGATGCTGGGAGTTAGGGGTCCAACATACGAACTTTGGAGAGACACATATATAACACACAGCACCATATAATGCTGAGGCTGTAGTTCCAGGGGCCACACCCACACTTTGAGAATCCACTGTCTGGACTTGACTTCTGAGAAGCCGCTTCCCAATGGTGCCAAGTAGTTCTTGGCTTTCTACTCTTTCTACCAATTTCTCTTGATGACCTTTTCTACTTCTCTGTTTTAATTATTATCCTTGGCTGACAATTTTCCAGTCTGTAGTCTACCTCCCTCTGTCCTCAATGACTTCAAGTCTGTGTCAGATACCAACCTGGGTGTCTTGCCAGCAACGCACGCTTATATATTCAGGCCAGAGCTTATCTTGGTTGTTACAGCCCTGCTCTTCCTCCTGTTTCCGTTCCTGGCATGACTGCTCACTAGACATTTAAATGGGATCATGGAGTCATATTTTACATTTTCTTTTTCTCTGCTGCCTGTGTCACATCACCAAATTGAGCAGCATCTACCTTTGTATTTCTCTGTCCTCATGTTCTCTTTTATTTCCCTGGCATCCACCTTTACTCAGTTCTCATTAATTCTCCTTTGCATATTGCAATAGACTTCTAGCCAGAATCCTTTCTTTTAGTCCGTTTCTCCTTCTAGTGAATACTCTCTACTGTTTTAGAGCAATCTTCCTGAAGCATAATTCTAATCAAAAGCATCACGTGATTTCTCACTGCTGTTCAGTAGGCAACATGCCCAGCTAAGTAAAATTCAGGGTTCTGTTACCAAAATCAGGGGTGAGTAGGAAGTTATCCGTCTCTGCCATTTGGCTCCACTGAGTCCCCAAATGTGTTCGCACACCTTTCCTCTCATACTTAGGATCCTTCCCCAGTGGGGACACCCCAAAGTGCAGCACAGTTACAGCCTCCAGCTCAAGGTTGAGGATCTCTGCCTGTGTGCCATCAGCTCCTTCAGATCCCAGTGTGGATTGTCATAGTCTGGCCAAAGGTAACTGCCCATTATACCCAACGTTCAACAGTAGAGTAGGAACATGGTGACTACCACGAAACTTCCCTGCAGAAAAGGGGAGGACCAAAGGGGAGACCATAGCAATTTTAAATTATGTACGACCAGAATAGTGAAGACTTGAGCCCAAGTAGTGGAGTGACTTCCATGGTTACTGTCCTCAATGTCCTGTGGCTTTGTCCTCTGGGATGCTCTTCCCTGTATGGTCTTTCCAAGGTGTGCATTAGAGTGTAGACCCTTCTTGCTAGCTGCATTCATGCCCCACTTCTTTTCTGGATAAGTTTGAGGACTCGGGGATAGTTTTAGGGATTGGACTGTCATGATGCTGCTGGCTAGGCTTGGGGTTTCATCAGCAATACGATTCCCTAAAAACTTGAGAGGCCTTCCAATCTACTTGCTGCTATCCTGTTCGATCTGTGAGTAATCAGAATCAGAGATCCTGTGTTGATGTAATTTTTGAGCCTAAAGACTCTGGTTTATTATGCACAGGCATTCTGTGCCATCTCTATTGTGTAGGATGTTGTTGACTGTGTCAAGAATTAGCCAACACACACTAACACTGTAAAAATTTCCTACCATTATTAATGTCACAACCCTTTGTTTGTACCTTCCAGCATTCTGCTGGCCACTGTTTTACCAGGATTGTCAACTCCCCAGTCTGCAATAGTTTTGTCCTTGCTGATGCCCCTCAACCATCTCCTTTAAACTAATCATTTAAACATTTTAGCTAATACAGCAGCTGCCTTTTAGTATCAAAACCTGTATTAGTTTGAATTAAGTTTGGGAGCTTGTGTCAGTGGCTTATATGATGCACAAGTTTATTTCTGTCTCTTGTAAAAGAGTTTTGAGGGAGACAGTCTAGAGCTGGTGTGAAGGCTCTGCAGTGTCACTAATGTTGCAAGATCTTCTAGCTTTCTTCTCCACCTGCCTAGAGTGAGGGCCTTGGTCTTGTGCTTCAAGATGGCAGCTGGAATTCCAGCCCTCACATCCATTTTCCATATACAAATATATAGGAAAGGGAGAAGAGGGGTACACCTTTCTCTTTCACTGAGATTTCGGGGCCTTCTATCTTACATCATATCTGAACAGTCAAGGTTTAGTCATTTAGCTTCGAGAGAGGCTGGGAAATATAGTCTTTGAGCTGGGTAGATGTCTCCAGCTACTTATCAAGGTTCTGTTACTAAAGCAAAGAGGAAGGTAGACATTGGGGTAGGAAACTAACAGCCTCTGTCACAGGTAAATTTGTAAGTAATTATAAAACAAGGTAAACAGCTTTTATATGTCTTAAGGGAGCTTCAGGTAGATTTCAGTGGGCATTCAGTGGAGGGAGAGGTAACCTCTAGCCAGAGGGCCATGGAAGGCTTTCAAAAGGAGGTAACACTTAACTCCTTCTTTGAGTTGGAGGGAAGCAGGACATCCAAGCTGGAGAGTCAGCATGATGAGAAGCAAAGATCTGCAAACAATGCAAAGAGTACACCAGTTCCACTTGACAGGACTGGGGCTAGAGTGAAGCCATGAGATGCGTGGATACTGGAGGTCCTCAGTCTCAGTGTCCCACAAGTGCAGGATGAGGGCAGGAATTTTGTGCCCTAGGTGCCTCACTTGTCTATCCCTAGTCACAGTCCTGAACTAGAATGGAAAAATGCACTAAAGAGACTGGTGGTAAGCAAGGTTGGGATGTTGGCCTTTACCAATTTCAAGTCAAACAACAGACACTTGCTGTCACTCATGTCAAGAAGAAAGCCAGCATTAGAGGCCAGTTCCCCATGCCAGTCTGGCAATCTTTTAGCCAAAGGAGGAATTTTGCTGTGAACTAGGAGAGTAATTTCTTGTAGACCATGCACCCAAGAAAAATTGCATTCCTCTTGCCATGGTTATTCTGAGATTCTGAGTAGTATTTCAGTCAATTCATGAGTAGACCCACATCAGATCCTGACAGGAGGAAATATTCAGGACATTTGCTGTGATGTTAATATAGCTGACACCTGCTGTAAAGCCACACAAAACGAGGATTGTGGGAGGGCCCCAGCATTCTCCCTGTGTGGGCCTGCAGCACTCGACTGCCGTGAGCACTTCGTGTTTCCATATATCACTGGAGGGAGGGACCCAGGAGTGTCGTGTTCTTAGTTACTCTAGTCTAGAGAAGGTCAGCTCACACACAATGGATATGAAGACAAGTGGTTACGAAAGGCTTTAATCAAAAAAGCAAGCTGGGAAATGCAAGAAGTTGGTTATATTGCGCGGCTACAATATCACGAGAGCAGTAAATACTGTCACCTCTTTCTTAACCTCTGTAATTAAGAAATTGGAGTTCTAGGCTTATAATTCCTGTAACCACATGTTTTAGATCCTGATTCTCCAATAATAGTTAAAGATACTTGGAAACTCTGTGCATTAGTTGGTCTACCTGCAGCTCTCTGGCAGAGGGGTGGCGAGTTGGTTATAGAATATGAATGAAAAGTAATGGGTGCAATTTACTGAGGTACTTTCTAGGTGCCAACCTCTCGCCATATATTATCTCATAAAGATCTTTGTTCTTACCTCTAATTATAGATAGAAGACATGGAGGTTTGTAGAAGTATTAATTTTCTTGTTGAGTGGTCGTCTTGCTTATGTTGAGGGATGTTCTCAGATTGTAACCTTCCTCTTGAGAGGAACATCTTTGGGCAACTTTGAGCATAGGAAAGTTATTTTTTATGTCTGATTCAAAAGTTGACTCCTTATAACTTCTGCTTACTGTTCTTAATTCTATCCCTACCACTAATGGCCTTCAAATATGCAAAAATACCTACCGTGTTTGCAGGTCTTCCTTGTCTCCTGATTAAAATTTCAAATTCCTTGCGTAGTCTGGTTTCAAACTTCTTGCCCATTGGCCTTGCTATTCTTTGAATATGTTCCAGTTTGTCTGTAAGCTTTAAAAGAACGAACACAGTAAACCACTTGTGGGTTTCTAAAAAATGCATATTCTAAAGGGGACTGTCACCTCTCTCATTCTAGACCTTATACTTCTATTAATGGAACCTAAGATTTCATTACATTTTTTAGGATATCAGGGAGGGAATAAAATATTTTATAGTTGATTTCTGTTGAACATGCTGCTTACAGAATGCGTAATTCTTTTTTCCACATTTGCTTTTGCTACACTTTGTTACCTCCATACTTTGTTTCTACAGTTCACTTTTTTGATGCAGGCACAGATCTTATATCCATTGTAGCTAAATAATATTTTATTAAATTCAACCCATTGCTCCAGGTGCTCAAGATCTTTTTGAAGATTGATCTTGCCATCCACTGTACTCGCTATTAATCCTAGCTTCATTTCATCAGCTAATTTGAAAGCCTGACCTCTATATCTTCTAAGCAAGTACAACTAACGAACAAGACAGAGGTTTGACCAGTTATTGGCACTTCCTTTCCGTAGACACTGATCCATCACAAGAAGACCACTCCTAGCACCTGCCAGTTAGGCAATCGATTTTTCTTGGGCTCCTTGTGGCAATCAGATCCTTGTTTATACTATTTTCCCTTCGGCAATACCCTAAAGTCTTTCATCACTTAATGTTTCAACGTTGACACATTTTTCAACCTCTAATTCAAAGCCCACTCTCTACACGAAGTCTGCTCTGATTCATTGCGATTCTCCTATTCAGAATTCCCTTTGCATAGTTTGACTCTTAATTCCCAACCCCCAATGATTTTCTGTGAATGTAAATTCCATCTTTACCTCCAGTCTCATGAAGGCAAGAACGATGTCATGTATTAGCCTCTAGCATTTGGCTATTATGGTGCCAGGCCTAGTAAGTTCTTAACGGCAAGTGGTTTTGTTCACCTTTCCTCCCCCTCCAGGGAACATTCGACAATGTCTGGAGACATTTTTGGTTGTCCCAACTGGGAAAGATGCTACTGGCATCTCATGGGTAGAAGCCAGGGGTTTTTCTAGACATCCTAAAATGCACTGGACAGCCCCTCACACCAAGGAATTATCTAAAATGTCAACAGAGCTTATGTTGAGTAACCCTGTATTAGATAATTCAATGTGTTTTGATTGGCTTTTTAAAGGCTGCTCCATTGCCTGTAAATAGGGCCATTTTGGTGGCAGGTAACATGTCTGCTGATCCTTCCGTATGGTCACATGTGGAGCTCACGCAGAGCAGTTAGTCCTGGTAACATTACTGAAAACAGATGGCTGTAGGTGAATTGGTAGGTATCTCTACGGGTGTAGTGACACTGATTCCACAAGCTACACCTAAAAATTAGTTTTCTTAGTTTCTGGCTATGCCTTGTTTAAGTACCTAGGTTTTTGCCTCAGTTTACGTGTGTGATGGAATGAGATAATAGTAGCTTTCCTTCAGCTATTTCATAAGGATATTTTGAATCAAAAGGAGATAATGTAGGTGAAGAGTTTGAACTCTCTGGGTGTGAAAATTACTATTAAAGCATTACAATGATAATTAGTGGCAATCTGGGGTACGGAGGAACAAAGCATGCTATATACAGTGGGTTATACTCCAAAGAAAAGAACTAATTAAGGCAAACACGTGGTTCTGGTTCTAACTCACACATCTGTGGCTGGCGTTGATGTCCTAAACTATAAATATGCCTTCCGACTATGACTGTAGCAGACCCTACTGGGTACTCTCTCCTCAACTCAGGAGTGTGGCCAGGCCAAAAACAGGGGACGAGGAACAATAAGAAAATGTTTGCCCATCTTAGCATGATGAGTGCTTTTATTGTTATTTAAAATTGAAAGCTTAATGGATGCAGAAATTCATCCCTTGATGATCTCAGTTCATTTCCATGTTTTCTCACATAGCTCTGAAGGATTTCACAACACATACAAGGAGTTAAAGGACTTCTGAGTGGTGACGGTGTGGCTGGTCCCAAGCATGTGTCCCTTTGGCATGTAGTCTCTAGTCTCCATGACGCCTGCCTGCCTCACCTAGTATTTGTCGGTGACTCTGTGGCTGCTGTGTGGTTGGCATCCACCCCCATGCTGGCGTGCCAAAGGAGTGAATGAACAATGGGATACCCTGGCACTGACGGGTGTTTTAATAACTGTGGAAAATGAGGAATTTACAGATGCATGATTCAAGCTCCCACTTCAAAGGTCCTCAACTGAAATCCTCCTGAAATTAGAAGCAATACTACTGAACACAATGCAACCTTTTGCATGGCTGCCCAACGTTACTATAAATCTGTGTGTGCAGTGCTTGGGAAAGTTACATTCCTGGGAAACAGATGCCCTTCTTTCATCTGGAATTTATGTGTCGTGTTCAATAGGTAGGTCCTGCCTGGGAAATATGAGGTATGTAATGGGAAGCAATTTGCTTTTCATTGGCAGCCAAGACTGAAGACAGGCCACAGCTCCCTGATCAGGGGCATAGCCAGTAACCCTCTATGGCCAGATCTTTCCAGGTCTGAACTGCCTTCACTCCGGATGAAGAGCGTTCTCTCCCTCCTGGACTTGGTGTCAAACTCCACCAGGAACGAGGAGAAATAAGTCCTCTGTATCCCACTCCTTTCTCACTACTGCTCAGTAGATACTCTGAACACTGAGATGTTTTTAGTGGATACTGTCTCTCCTGTAGTGGCTCCCATCCTCCTCAGCCAGGCCTAGGCTCCAGACCTACTTTTTCCTTCCACGAATAATTACCACCACTCCTCCAATACTTAGCGTGTTCCACACTGTGCAAGTGCTCAGTAAAACTCATCTCACCTGGTGACGTAGATATTTTTTATCCCTATTTTGTATATAAGGGTATAGCCTCGAAAGGCATAAATAACTTGTCTGAGGTCACATGACCAGAATTAGAAGTAGAAAACTTAATTGTGATATTTCCCATTCTTTCAGATTGGCAGCAACACAACTATTTAACTCTAACATATTTCACAAATAGCATTTATATCTTAGCAGGGTCTTCTTGGACACAATGACTGACTGGCAAAGCCTGATTCTTATTTTTAGATTTTCCTGCATGTGGGAAATGTTGAAGGGAGGGTGGAGCCTTTGATTCTCTACCAAAAATGCCACCCAAATGGGGAGGCCTATGGTTTGTTAGCCTGATTCATCCAGTCCACGATAGAGTTATGGAGCTATTACTATTGGACAAGAGAAATCCTGGACAGTGCTCTTAGGGACACTGTCGACGTTGAGAGCCTTGATGACTCTCATTTTTTCCCTCTGATTTCAAGGCTGACCAACGTTTCACCCTATGTCCCCTTCTGATATTCTAAAACCTTCAATCCACGTTAATGTCAAGTGTTTTCTAGATATTTCCTTGATAAGGTGTCTCTCTAAGGTAGACACTAACTGTGAAATAATGATTACTAACACTCCCGTGTGCGTTGATATGATTGGCCAGTGAAGAGTAGTCCTCTTTTCCTTCCTGGCTGCCTGAGGATCCACCGCCATCATGAATGACACAGTAACTATCTGAACCCGGAAGTTCATGATCAACCGACTACTTCAGCAGAAACAATGGTCATAGATGTCCTTCACCCTGGGAAGGCAATAGTACCTAAGACAGAAATTCGGGAAAAACTAGCCAAAATGTACAAGACCACACCAGATGTCATCTTTGTATTTGGATTCAGAACCCATTTTGGTGGTGGGAAGACAACTGGCTCTGGCATGATTTATGATTCCTGGGATCACACAAAGAAAAATGAACCAAAACATAGACTTGCAAGACGTGGCCTGTATGAGAAGAAAAACACCTCAAGAAAACAACGGAAGGAATGCAAGAACAGAAGGAAGAGAGTCAGGGGGCCTGCAAAGGCCAATGTCAGCGCTGGCAAAAAGTGAGCTGGAGACTGGACAACAGAAGGAGTAAAGATTCTGCAGTGACTTTATCTGTGGTGACTGTGCAGATTTTTCATGAGAGGATTAATAAACTAAACTTTTATGTGAAAAAAAAAGATAATTACTAACAGTAGCCACAGGAACCAGTGCTGTGTTACTTTGATCATCTCACTCTCACCAGAATACATTTGAGAATTGTATCATAATTTTAATTTTGAGGAAATTAAATGAGGAAATGGCATAATTTAAGTGATTTTTCCAAAGACACACTGCTTAGTGAATCCAGAATTTAAGTTGATGAGACAATAGAGGCAATGTTAGAAGTTTAGTTATGGCTGACATGACTTACCGTTCGTTACATTTTTACTAGCTCCAAAACTATAAACTGGATGGTTATGCATGGTTGACTGTGGTGGAGATTGATGACGGTTCAGTTAAAGATCAAAGAAAAATCATTTTCCCAGTTCTATACCTATTCGCATTGTTTTTTTCAAAAATTGTTTCTAGTTTTCCCTCTTTTTTCTTCTTTCCCAGAGTTAAGTGCATGTCAAGAAAGCTTTGGAGTGTGACATCAGAGCCAGGCTGTGTTTCAGTGCTGCATGACACCATGCATCATCAATTGCTGTATCTGAGTCTCGCGGGGTGATGGAGCACTCTTAACTGGAAGTCTAGATCGGGGAAGGGAGTCTAGAGCATGGACGAAGCCAGTAGTAGTCTATCGAGTTGGTACAAAACTTCTTAAAGTCCTTATCTTTTGCCTTTCTTCCCATGTGTTGAAAGTATTTTAAGGCTGTGTATTTCTCCTTGAGTTTTTGCTTTGAAAACAATACAGTCATGTGATGCTTAATGATAGCGATACATTCTGAGAAATGCGGTGTCAGGCAATTTTATCATTGAGTGAACATATTAGAGTCTACTGAAGGGGAACAAAATTTCCTACCCCAAAATGTGTCTCTTTAATATGAAGATTATTTTAGGCTAAGTTTTTTTTTTAAATATTGGCACCTGAGCTAACATCTGTTGCCAATCTTTTTTCCTCCTCCTCCTTCTTCCTCTCCGCAAAGCTCCTCAGGACATAGTTGTATATTCTAGTTGTAGGCCCTTCTGGGTCTGCTATGTGGGATGCTGCCTCAGCCTGAGTTGATGAGCAGTGTCATATCTGCGCCCAGGATCCAAACTGGCGAAACCTCGGGCTGCTGAAGTGGAGTGTGTGAACTTAACCATTGGCCATGGAGCTGGCCAAGGCTGAGTTTTTTCCATTTTTTTTTTTTTTTGAGGAAGATTAACCCCGAGCTAATATCTGATGCCAATTCTCCTGTTTTTGCTGAGGAAGACTGGCCCTGAGCTAACATCCGTGCCCATCTTCATCTACTTTGTATGTGGGATGCCTACCACAGCATGGCTTGCCAAGCAGTACTATGTCCACACCCGGGATCTGAACTGGTGAAGCCCAGGCTGCTGAAGCAGAATGTAAGAACTTAACCACTGGGCTGGCCCCTAGGCTGAGTATTTTTAAGAAACAAGAGCCTCAGAAAGTTTCTCTTGTTACCTCCCCCTTAACTGCCTAAAAGAATTCAGTTAAAAAAAATCTGTCTTAGGAAGAGAGCTATCACCTTAGTATAACATAAACTAGATGGTAGACAGGGAGAAAACTAGAAAAGCGTGTTCCTTGGTCTCGCCCTGTGTTCTGTTTCTGTGTGTCCAAACACTTGTTTTCCAAGCATTTTCTCTTTTTCACCTACCTATGAATTGCCTTCCTTCCCTTTGAAGTCCCTGACTCTCCCCACATCTAACATCTTCCTTTTTGTTTAGGTGAGGGTGGTATTTAAGGTGAGTGCTTTGGCCATTTGGATGAGTTACGAGGTTTTCCTCGGTTTCTCCCATGTATACATGTTATTAAACTTTTGTTTGTTTTTCTTTTGTTAATTTGTCTCACGTCAGTTTAATTCTTAGACAGACCATAAGAACCCATTTTCAAAAGAAATAAGCAAACAATCAGACAGTCTTTGCATTTAACTGGATAGTTCAATTCACTTACATTTATTGTGATTTTGGATATATTTTGACTTGTTTCTA
The DNA here is from genome assembly GCF_021613505.1 of Equus quagga. Taxonomy (NCBI): domain Eukaryota; kingdom Metazoa; phylum Chordata; class Mammalia; order Perissodactyla; family Equidae; genus Equus; species Equus quagga. The sequence continues at coordinate 35,771,922 of NC_060272.1, read as the reverse complement.
CTATCTTACTCAAAACTTATAATTTGCTTTGTCACCTTCTATTTCTATTCTTTAGTGATAATACTTGAAATTTTTTTAATCTTTTCAGAAGATATGATCTTTACATTTTAATAAGATATAATGTGCCACTCTGTTCATCAAACTAAAGCGTAGCTGTGAATTTAACAAGAAAAACATATGTAGAAGCTAGTGTCCTGATTTCAGCACTGCCAAAAGATGTAAATCGTTTGTTGGTAATAACTGATGGTTGAAAGAAATCCTAAACTTTAGTTTTTATCTTGAGATATGCTTCTTCAGTTGTTAAGACACTATAATTTTTCCTTACAAACTGATTAATAACGAGTTCTCTCTCTTTTCTTATTTTTTTCCTGTTTGCACCTTTTCCACCATGTCTGGATTTGTCTCTGGTTTCTGGAGATTCTGGGCCTTGTACATAAAGCCTACAGCCCTCTCTAGCTCTTTTATTTAGCCATTACTCATCCTCTTGCCAGCAGTAACACAGCAGCCCATAGCCACTCACAACCCGCAGGCTCCAGCAACTAACACAAAGAGACAATTATACTTTTACATTAGACATATTCAATAAACAAAGAAAAGTAAAGCTCAGAGACTTGGATGGAGGTGGAGGGGGAGAGAGAGAGATTTTTAAAGTTCATGGAACTTTTCTTCAGCAGTCGAAGAAACCACTATCACTACTGTCTGTTTGTTTTGCCCCATCTCACTGTGCTCTTTAATTCCCTGTTTATTTACCTGGTTTTCACGTCCCATCAGTTATGCCTGCTCTAAAGAATTCTATGTTGCAACTTATTCAAGAGCTTATTCTGTTCAGTGATGTTATAAAATAGCTCAAATTTTCCACTGCTCAATGAGAAACATTTTTTACAAGTCACTGTGAGAATTAGAAATTGAAGTTGTGGATGGACAGGAGTTGTGGGAAAAGAGACTTCTTTTTAGATATTCTTTATAGTATTCAGAGGCTTAAAAAGATCAGCACCTAACTTAAAAATGCTATCAAATGTCTTTTTTTAAGTTAATGATCCCATAATATGATATTGTCTTCAACTGATAAACTCTAGTGCCAGTACTCCACACGAGCTGTCCAGACTTTTTACCTGCATTTGGCTCTTCTCAGCTGTCAGCTGATGTGTGTTCAAGAAACATAAACAGACATTTTACATTCATCTAAGCAGATTATTACAAGGCAGGCAAATTTGTTGGGGGAAAATCTAGTGGGGGTGACTCTTGCTCTTCCGTATGGTGAATAGTGTTTGGACTTTGGAACTGTTTCCAATTACTCCATCGGTTTTTGCTGGTTTTGAAACTCAAGGCCGTAGGAAATCTTTTATTATTATTTTTTAAAATACTTTTAGGAGATAAGGATCAAAATTAAATATCCAGAACAGGTGCTTGTCTGCAAATGTGTGCATGCATTGGCACATAGCTACATGAATGTGCGGTGTGTGCCAGCTTGGTAACTATGGGTGGAATTTGGGCATTCACTCTAGAAAATGCAACCTGTAGTGTTGTCTTGTTTTTTCTCATCCAAACAAAAGCATCCAGGACTGCATCTTTTCTATGTGAGAGGTAATAATCCAGAAATGAGTTGTTCCACGTGAGATAAATGTGTTTACCTCCCTAAAGCACCTCTTTCAAATACAAATCTTCATAAAATATAACACACACTTTGCAACCTTCCTTCCTGGAATATACTAGACAGAATCTAACCTCAGCTAGATGGGTAGGGCCATTATTAGAAAACTCTGTTATTTTTCAGTGTGAGAATACAGGATGCCCGTGGGGTTATTGAGCTATTGGAAGATGTAGGCCCTGAATTAAATGCCCTGCAGGCTGTAGTTATTGAGTTTTTCTTATCTGCTGTCCATACTTTTTCTATTTCTGTCTTATGGTAAAACTGACGTTCCTATTTTTAATTTCTGCCCTATTAGCCATCCTTGACATTTATTGTTTGAATTGACAAATCATTGGTTGTTCTTGGAGCTGGGCAATGTTTACACGATCTTACTCTATTCTCTCTACTTGGGATAGGTTTAGATATTCCCAAGGTGGGTTGGCTCGGACAAGCATGCAGCTGAATATCAGGTGGGGGCCCGTGGCAGATTGCACTTCCCAAAGATGGCTGCCAACAATCTTCCTTACCACATCCCCTTTTAAACTGTGACCTTGACCCCTATTGAGAGATGGAGTCTACATCCTATTGCCTTATGTCTGGGCAAGTTTGTGATGAGTATGGCAGAAGTGACACTATGTGTCTTCTAAGACTAAGTCGTAAAAGGCAATGCAGTTGTTGCCTTGTCACTGACTTTTGGAGTCCTGAGCCATCATGTAACAAATCTGACTTCCATGCCATGAGGAGGTCAGAGACACATAGTGAGGCCATGTGCAGATGGTACAATCGTCAGCTCTGGCTGCCGTCCCAGCCGACAAGCATCAACCTCCAGGCACATGAATGAAGACGCCTCCAGATGATTCCAGCCTTCATCTGCTGAATCCTGAGTCCCTCAGCCCCGCTGTTGTGTCCTCCCAGTTGAGGCCTCAGACATCAGGGAGCAGAGACAAACAGTTCCTGCTGTGCCCTTGCTAAATTCCTGAACCATGGAATCCAGAGTGGTTTGTTATGTGGCAATAGTAACTGCACTGAGGCCTCACAGAGTCGTCCGTAAGTGGAGAGGAAGAGTTTAAATGCCCAGTGTTTGCAAAATGCTGTGAGGGGTAGTGGTTAAGATACTGAGCTCTGGAGTCGGACAGGTCTGAATTCAAACTCTGCCTGCATCAACTCACACTCTAGGAAAGTTCTTTATCTTCTTTGAGCTTCAATTTCCTCATCTGTAAAATGGGGTCAATGCTAGTAACTCATCATGGGGTCTTATGGCAATGAAGTCTTTGCTACAAAGAGTTTAACAAAGTGAATAGCACAGAATAAATACTCTGTAATTTTTAGCCATTTTTTCTTTGTTTGTGAAATAAGTTTGAATTCTCAAAGGCTCCTTTCAGTGCCTTCTTGATTCTCAGCTGTGTTCCAGATAATTGGACTTTCCAGATAAATTGAGTTCTACTATATGACTATAAGGATTTGGCGATGTTATTTTCACACCATAAAACTTGGAGAGAAAATAGCAGTATACACACTCTGAAGCAGAGATTGCTAGATTAAAAGTTTGAGGAAAGCAGGGACCACATATCTGTTTTTCATCATTGTATCTCCAGAGTAAGCACAACTTGCACAGCACAGAAAATGCTCAATAAATATTGTTTTGTTAATCATCATAAAATCCTATTCATGTACCCTTTGGATTACATGAAAGATGGAATCATCTCATCATTGGCTCATTTTCAGAAATATTAAAGATAAAGAGGAGTTTTCTGAAAAAAATTGTCCTGAGGCCTAAAATTTTAATATCTATTGCAACTATTTTGACAGATGACAGATGACAATTTTATTTAGGGCCACAGAAGCAGAAGAAAGAGTAAGATAACCCATTTTTCATATTTACAGATCCAAAGTATTTCCCCCATATTCTTGGAATCTTATCATGGATATTAAACAATTTGTTAAGTAATTAGCCCAATGCATTTTTGCATAAATCCTTACAGTTTTGGTTTTTATGATTTGGAGGCCAAATTGATAATGTTGAGGCAGAACTGTGATTTAAATTAATTGTAATCTTAAACTTGCTTCATAATTACAATCTCACTAGGCAGTGGCTCAGACTTCTTGTCACAACATATAGAACATTAATTAGAGAGTAAATTATGAACTATAACTAGGGATTTTGCTATGTTATGCAACCTAACTTTAATGAAACAGTTGGTTCTGATTCTTTCTTTTTTTTTTTTTGCTGAGGAGGCTTCACCCTGAGCTAACATCTGTGCCAATCTTCCTCTGTTTTGTATGTGGGTTGCAGCCACAGCATGGCCACTGCTGAGCGGTGTAGGTCTGTGCCCAGGATCCAAACTTGTGAACCTGGGCTGCTGAAGCAGAGCATGCTGAACTTAATCACTACACCACGGGACTGGCCCCTAGATTCTGATTTTTATTAGGTGAAGCAGGATACAAGTTTCTTTCTGGGAGTTAGATAACCTTGAAAGCTTTAGCATTTTATTGATAACTAGTATAGAGTCTACAAAAGCAAATTCTGCTTTCCAAAATCCATAGTTACTGTATTATCTGCATCCATTAGGGTCTGCTATGGTGACAGACAATACAAAATTTCCTTGTCATATCAAGTCTACCTTAAGTTCAGGTGACTGGCCATAAAGTGGCCCAACCTTCCAGGCCCTTTGATCTTGGGGCACCTGCATCCCAGTATTTGTGTCTGTGATCACTGTGGCTGGGATGTGAGCACAGAGAATTTCACCCCGACTCTGGATGCTTCTGTTCAGAAGCGATGCACATCACTTCCACTTCACACTTCATTGGCCCAAATAAGTCAAATGGCCATGTCCAATTTCATGGAGTGGGAAAGTCGTTCTCCTATATGTCTAGGGATGGGAAGAGAATGGGAAACATTGGTCAGCCCCAGTAATGTTCCAGGAAATAATATAGTGATCGTAAGAATCTGGTTCAACATCTTTTTTTAGGAAAAACGTTTTTTTCCCTCCACTTGATGAATGTTGCATTGAGTATGAATGGATCTTGCTCCTGTAATGTAATCAGTACAACTTAAAGTACAGTAAGTATGGCACAATTTACTGCAGAATGAGATTTGGTAGGAGGTGGTTCTGTCTTGGATTCTTTCCAATGGGTGGCGATCCTTAGTGCTGAAGCTGCCAGAGAGACTTGGCTTCAGCACTGCCTTGCTGAGAATGCAGTTCTGAGGCGTGGACCTGGAGGATGAGACCATAGGGAGCCTCTCATTTAGTTATCTCCCCCTGGTCTGGGAGCCTGAGATAAGACACATGGTTTGAAAAGAAATCATAGGCAAATGCAGTAGAATATTGTTTTGTTTCAGATAATTTCCATGTGGATATTTAAATCTATCTTTCTTTTCCTAAGAACCAGCATGCAACCACTTCTACCCCTACCAGCCATTGTCTTGTTCTCACTAAAGGAATATATACATATAGTGAAGGCCTGATAAGACCCAGTTGGCAAGGTGTGTTAGTTGTAATCTTTTTTTTTTTTTACCCTCTAAAGCAACCAGGGTATCATATGCATCTACCATTTTTTAAAGCTTGAATATGATTTCCTGTCAGGATCTTCTCCTGCTGCAGATGGGTTCTTGGCCTGTGCAAGGGAAGTGTCAATAATTTGAACCTCTTGGCACCTTCCCTACTGGCCTTTGGTGAGGAGTCTGGTTCAGCATGTTAGTGGAACCCTGTTGGACCAACCTTTCAACTGAAATTAATCACGGTGAAATCTGGGTAAAGAGGTGTCAAACATTTATTGCAACTCTGTTTCCTCTATGCACAGAAGAATCCCTAAGTGTAACTAATGAATGAACTTTCCTGGTACGCTGTTTTTGTCATATTAACCCAGGATTTGGCTGGTGAGCATAACAGGGATCAGGGTGGGCTTGGCATTATGTTGAAAGTGCGTATGCACTGTGCCTTTCACTGTACGTGCCCGTCATTGAAGAAGCAATCTAGATCAGAGAAGGCACTTGAAGTTTGGTGCTTGTCCAGATTTTCCATTGTTTTATTATTACCACATATGCAATTTTTATTCCTAACAGCATTTTGATAGCTTGTTGCCTTTTCAAGAAAAATAGGGCAGTGCATTAAAGGATGTTGTTTTGTAGTAAGGACAAGATCCATTTATCAGGTGCCCACACAGAATATTGGTGTCAATATTTGAAAACGGAGCATCAGTACTCTGGCCTGAGGGCATTAAAACGCACATTGTTTATCAGAGTGCTGGCACTTTCTAGGAAAGAGAAACAAGAAGAAGACATATTGCGGAAAAAAGAGCTGATCTTTGTAGCTAATGACAAAGATTTAATTGGATTTTTTCTCTATACTATTCTCTCTCTTTTCCCCCCAATAGATTTTTCTCCACATACTGTCATATATAATGCCATGCATATTGTACATTTATTCCTTCATTCATTTAAGAATTATGTGTTGATTATCTACTATGTGATAGGAAGAGGCTAAGTATTAGCGATAAAAAACCTGATCTTAAAACATTCACTGTCAACTAGAGGAGATTTGAAGAGAGCATGAGTTTGAGATGCCCCAAAATTGAGAAGGATATGTCCATCAACGCAATAGTATTAGCTAGTATTTATTGAAAGCTCAGTATATGCCAAATATTGTTGTAAATTGTATGTTTTTAACTGACTTAATCCTCTTAGCTATTGTTAGTTTATTTCATCACATCTAAGGTGCCATCAATGGTAAGAAGCATCCTCATGTCAAAGACATTAAACTGTCCTTCCTAGAATTGATAAAATATGGTATTATCCTCATTTTACAGATGAAGAAACTGAGGCAGAGAGATTAAGTAATTTATGCAAAGTAACATAGCTAATAAAGAAGCTGGGATTCAACCCTGAGCAGTCTGACTCTAAAAATTGTTCATTTAATCACTGTGCTGTCAATTCTTGGTACATATGGATCTCAGGAAAGAGTTATCTGGGATGGAGGCTGAGATCTGAGAGTCAGCAATAAAAAATTCTCTATTATATGGCAAACGGGGAAACGGTGTATATGGTGCATGATTCATAAATTGCGATAAAGTCATCTAAATTAAAATGGAAATAACGTCAATAATTACAAGCAATGCCTCTCTTGATACATGAACACTTCTCAAAACACAGGACTATACCTGTTTTAGGCAAATGTTCTACAAGAGAAACTAAAGATGCAATATCAACAGAGTTGTAGATCAGAATTGCCCAAAGAAAAATTGGAAGTTTTCAGAGAGGAGGCAGTGGTGCAGTCGATTTTCTTGGCCCACCAGCTTCTAACTTCTCTGAGCATATTGTCATTTCCTCCCACGTTTGTGAAATGACAGCCAAGAGGTGGAGCAGGATGGAAATCTCCTGGAGAAGATTGCCATGCAAGTGTGCAGAATCCAGGCTGTGGGTCTGCATGTGAAGTTCATGAGCTCTGCAGTCCTGGGAAAAATTAAATTCCTTACCTGTGGGTAGGTGTGCGTTTGGCCACTTGCCTTTACTTATTAGGAAGACAATGTCACTTGGCGCAGGGAGTCACCACTTTTTGGATGCAATCCTTCTGACTCAAGAGTAGCAAATTTGTTTTTCAGGCACAGTTTCTTTCATTCTTTTCTCTCACTCCTGTTCTCTCCGCCATTTCCTCCCTGGATTGTCAGTTCCCAACAAGGGAAGCAGAAGGGTGAATGTATGGCTTGTTAAAGATGGAAACCCAGTTTACAGAGTTTCAAGGGAAAGAGAAAAGAAACATTCGGAGCCCAGGCTGCGCGTTGGTTTAAGCTTTAATCAGGCCAAGAGGATAAGCAGAGAATAGCTCCAAGGAGGAGGGTTGCAGAAAAGCAGCGTCTTTGTGTCCTTCTCAGCAGGATCAGGTATAGGAGATAACTATATATTGTCTTTGAAAAAGATAGAGCAGAATAGTTCCAGAAAAAGAGTGGCTTTGGTAGCCAGCCTTCCTGATGGGGTCAGTGTGAACAGCCCCTGAGCAGCTGCAGCTTAACCCAAACAATTGCTCAAGTTTGTACGTGCCTTCCGTCCAACTTGTTGATAGTGTAATGACAGTAAACAGGGCAAGTGAAGAAGCCACTTCAGCAAGGAATGGGTTTTTGAAAGAAAACCGCGGTTAGGAGATGAATTCTAAACTTCTTTTGCTGCCTGTTGGCCCCCAAAGAAATTGATGGTTTCTTTAATTTGCTGTAGTTATTTAATCCCATTCTAGTTAAACCCTTCTCACCAAACGTTTTCTTGAAACTCAAAAAAATTTCTTATTTGTTTATAGAAAGGTACTTGTATAGGAAGGAATTCTATTTATATCTCCTATGCCATCATTAGCTTCATACACCCATCGCTATATTTTTACTTTTTATTTATTTTCTACCATGACCTCTTCTATCAGCCCAACAAGCCATATTAGGTCATCAGATTAGCTAGGTGATAAACTGCCTTATGTAATCTTTTGCAGAGAAGGTGGCTTATGAACACATTTCAAGAAAAATACAAAATAGTGAAAGCACCGAAGTCATCTTAGAAAGGGTGAAAACAACTTCTTTTTCTTCACTAGAGAAGAGATTGGCGGAGACGCAGAGGGAAAATGGAGTAATTTTCTGAAAGGTAAAACCAAGTGACACACGGTTTGGTGGGTGCCTGGGTGGGTAGAACCCTGCAGGGCTTGGGGCAGAAATTTCTCAGAGAGTATACCAGAAATTACATTCTGCAGTTACTAAGAGGGACTGTGGAATGGTGTCCTCCAGAAGATGAGGGTTTATGTTGATCTCATTTAATGGCAAGTCCAGAGGCAGGCAAGCAGGTCTGTTATACAGCAGCTCCCTGATGTCATCAGGAACCAGGCACCCTGCTCTCATTCTCAGGCTTACAAAATGGTTGTTGGAGCTCCAGCAGACATGTCTATGACTCAGGTAGGAAAAAAGAGGAGGGAGGGAATGAGCAAAGGGAATCTGCTCGTCGAGACTGTCCCCTTTAAAGGATTTTCCCTGAAGCTCTACTTAATAACATGCCTATCTGCAAAGGACCTAAGAAAGGTAGATTTCTCAGCTGGGCACCTGCCTCCCTCCTGCAATAGTTCTGCTAATAAGGAAACAGGGGAGGATGGTCAGTGGGTAGGATCCAGTAGTCTTTGCCATAGTGGAGTGGGATCGAGGGCAGTAGATTAACAGCACCAAAGGCAAACCATGTTTATTTCATTATTTTAGCTAGGGCCAAATTTTTCAGAAGCCAAAATGCAAATGTTGTCTTTTTGTTAATACAGTTTAGCCCTGGACAATATATAATCGATACTCTAACATTTCACTATGTCCATGTGTGGCTAAGTTTTTGGGGCCAACAATTTCAGAAAATTAGGAGATAACTGAAGGATTGAATATTGATACTGACTGATTACATAATTCTGTAGGACTATACTTCCGACGAGAAGGTAGCTATTATTATTATTATTTTGAACAGTGTTTGAGAGTGAGGAGATGGACGCAGAGCTGGCTCATTTTGTTTAAAGATATGGTTCAGAGAGCCCGTAAGTAGCTGAATCTGCTCCCCCAGATCCCATATGAAGAGATCAAATGGCCCCAAGGGTTCCAGAATCGAGCTCTGTAGTCACTAGAACGTTCCTAATTGATGTCAATGGCATAATTAACAACTTCGTGCCATTGGTTGTGGGATTTATGCTCTAAGGAAATGCAAACTTCTAATATCTATCTTGCAACTCTCTATCCACCAATAACCATCTGACTCTTCTCACAAAATCCCCGGCCATACACACCTGTCCCACACTCCCTCCCGACATACGCTAATGGGATTGAAGTAGCAAGCTCATTCCTAAAAAAAAGTTAACAAAACAAAGAGACTTTCTTAACTTTAACAACTCTGTTATTACATCAAGTGAAGGTAAGTAGAAATTGTCAGTGATGTTATTCTACTATATTTGAAATGTTTATTTTGTCTCATAACTGGAGTAACCTTATGGGGACAAAAGTTGGGTTTCATGATGACAATTACTTTACATGACCATAGTAATCTAGGATATATCCCAGAATATTTGGCTGGATTGTGGATCACCAACTGATTCCAGAGAGCTTCTGTAATTCAAAGAGCTCCCCTGGGCATGAAACAAGGCACAAAACTGACTGTTCTTTTCTTTTTCTAGAGAACTTTATACATAGCTACACCCCCGTGTGAAAAATAGGAATGATTTTTGTTTTTCAGTCTGAACCAGCTAAAAAAAACTGTGGAAGGAATAAATTTAGTGTGTAAAAGCATAAGGAGGGAAAAGGAAATAATTCTATTATATTTATTTTTCAACAAGGGCTTACATCTGTTTCTAATTTACGCAGATTATTGACACATCTGGATTTGGCCTTAGGAATTGTAAGTTGCTGCAGGGGCATTTATTTTTTGAATCAACTCTTCAGACCACCCTGGAACTCATGCAACTAGCTTGGAGAGAAGGTTGTGATATTTTAAATAAAGTTACCTTCTGGCATTTCAAAACCAGTGCAAATGGGATTCTGTCATCTTGTATTTTATAAATTGTGGTTTTGCATTTTTGACACGTGCAGGAAAAATAAGACCAAAGCCAAATGCCTAATGGCTTGACAATGACAAATGCTAACAGTCGGATAAAACTATCAAGGGGACGCTGGAGATGGGTGTAAGGTTAGCTATTCGCGTTAACCAAGAGGGACCCTAGATTCCAGCAGAAACCAAATAGTAAAGGAGTGACTGATGAAAATGCTGTTTCAACGTGGCCTGATGGGAGTTTGCATTCTAACGAGGAAAATGGGCTTGTTAAGAAGCAACATTGATTAATACTTTACCTCTTGGACTGATTCCTTTTGTAATCAGGAGATAACTTTTCTCCCTATGTGGTCTGATTGTAGTAATTTATTCCAAGGGTATGAATAATGGGAATCATGGAGTAGACCTTTAAAATTTTAGAAAACAAAACCAGGATGAAACACTTATTTCATGGCAAATATTTCTTGAATGGAGTAGATAATTTTATTAAAAGGAACAGAAGACCATATATCAAAATCCTAATGTAAATTGACTAAAACAAAACAAAACCCTCTCATAATTCTTTCGTCTAAAGGTACAGTAGGAATACTTAAGTGCACAATCTGGTTGGATTGGTTTGGCGAAGAAGGTTCTTTGGAGTTGTCAGAGCAGTTTTGGTGCTTTGCTTTGCTGTCACAGAAACCTTACAATTCTCTCCTGTTGGAGATAAGGTTTTACTGGACAGGGTGATGTTGCACAGCAGACTGACATTTAAAAAAATGAAATCTGGCTTTAGCATTCTTTAAAGGCAATTATTGTGTTCCATCGTGAAAGAAAACGATCACATTTATAGAGCATCTGAACAAACTTACCTATTGTCCTGACATTCCTGTGCCTATAGATCCTATAGATATTATTTTATCAAATGTCCACAAAGCAAAAACACCAAATGTATATCAATGCCTGAGATAAATGATAAAACGTTTCCAAGTATCAACCTAAAGTCAATTTATACTGTGTACTGGAGGTCTACTTCTTACAGGTTTTTAGTAGAGATGGCAGAGAAGGAATCAGAATTAGGAGGCCAAAATCCAAAGATAAAATATCAAAATCCTTGTAGAATATAGCTATCTTATTAGCAATTAGCTCCCATCTCCATTTCAGTACAGTCTCCTATTCCAAGAGGCTATCAGGTGTCCATTGGGATCAATTAATGGCCTCTGGGAATGGTTTCATTCAACTCAATAGGGTGGCATCATAGTGTTGTACAGCACTGACTTGAATGATTTAAAAAACACTCTCACTTCTATAGTCAGGTCATTTTCAAGCCTTAGACTCATGAATGTGTGAGTCTCAAGGCTAACCTGGAATATTTCTACTTAATCCTTAGTGTCTATCTCTTGATTAAGCACAAATGGGCCTTTGATAGATGCTTTGACTACGGAAGATAGAAGTGAAGATGAAAACTGAGTTCCACAGATGACACAAGCATTTCACTGAAGCTTCACCTTTCTTCTAACTAGAGTTTGAGTCACAGCCTGCTACTGGAAAGATTAGTAGGCTGGCTTGAGTTCTGATCTACCCTCTCTTTTCCCCTGTCCACAGCAAGTGACACAGGCTATTTGCCCAAAGCAGGGGTGGGGGGAAGATTTTTGAGATGTTTCCAGTGTCTTTAATGACAGACCTTTGGAAATGCTGATGGACACTGACCACTAAATAATGACCTGGTAGGACTGTCTCCTTGAGACCCTTTGGAAGGAGGTCTGGTCAAGTATGGAGGTGGTACTTTTCCAGGTGGATCATTGGAATGGCCAAGAATGCCCAGAAGACAGCCATTCCTTATTGCACACCTAAGAAAATTCATTTCTCTTTCAACAAAACTTTCCTTGGCGTCTATTGGAGCTACAAGTAGAAGGATAGCAAGGAGCAGGACTGAGAGAGAATCAGATGTGGAAAATGCCAGTTCAGAAAGAAGAACAAAGCAGGAGAGAGAAAGCAAGGAAGCAAAAATGCAGAACTAGGCTGGATCCTGATTCTTCAAGGTTCAGTTTCTCTGGCGTGCTGCATATCCAGAGCTCACTGCTCCTCCTCTCTTGCTTCTGTCTGGAAATAGGAAGCTGAAGAAATATGTCTTGGGGCAAATACCATTGCCTACTTAAGACGAGGCTGTCCCAGAATGGTGGAAGTGGAAGGCAAAATTAGAGGGCACTGGTCAAATTTCCTTTTGAAATAGATGAGGGGTCAAGGCCCAGAAAGGTGAAAGGGTGAGTGAAAATCTCTGAGCATGACCCAGCGCAAACAAGAAGCAAATGTCTTTTTTTTTCACCTATGCTTATTATTTTATTGTCTCTTTCCCTTCCCTGGAATGTAAGCTACATGAGGGTAGGATTTTTTAAAAATTGAGATGTAATTGACAAACAAATGTCTTTGATTGGTTTTCTGATCTTAACTAGGAGGAAATAATTATTAAAAATATTCTGCACATTTAAAAAGCTGTCTCACTATTTACTGAGTATGTATGGTGTGTTCCATACTGAACCTGATGCAGCGGGGAAGAGGAAAGCATGAGCTGAACACATTCCACCGACAGACAAATTTGACACATACAAAGCAGGCATTCAGTTGTATTATAAACAAGGGTGAAAACAGACGGCCACACTATGAAGGTGATAGTTCACCATTCAGAGAAAGGAAAGGAACTTTCTTCTATAGCCTTCTAGGGCTAACAGGTTGGACGGAATTCATACAGGAATCATGTCAAGGCTTTGCCCATGATGAAAGTTTGGCCTTGACATACCAATGGAAAGGGAGTGCCTCCGGAGTTTTTGGTTTGTGGTGGTGGGAGAATTTTCTCCCTTCAGCCATTCCAGAGGGCCTACTGCTTAGTAGGATTTGGAGTCTTGAGGTGGTTGCTAATCATGACTTGAATCATCAGGCAAGACTCGTCTTATTATTCTCTTTTCCTTCTTCCTTTTCTGTTTTCCCTTCATCACATTGTGGCTCAAGGCTTCCTAGAAGACCTGCTCTGATTTCAGAAACTCTTGTAGCAGGTCTTTCTCAATGTTTTCTTTTCTGTTTTTACTGTTTGGATCTCATTCAGCTTTGATCTCTCACCAACCAGAAATTCCTATTCTTTTGACTCATTCGCTTCCTTTACCAGGAAATGTCAAAATGAACCACTATGTTATCAGGTCTAATCCTTATATGATTTTCTGTTGTCTTTTCATCTAGTTTTTAAGTTGCTTTCAACCATGGTTTAGATTTACAATGCTTGTTTTAAATCTATTTCCAATAGAAGATGATATTTTATTTGTTAATTAGTAAGATCTTTTATTCCCTACTGTAAGTTTAACCTTTTAAGCATTAATATCCTTTTACTTTTCTGGATTGAGGATTCAGTAGAGTTATCTAGAAATCTTCAATTCTTTACTTTTCTTTATAAATGTATTTTGTTATACAAAGTCATATAAACATTTCTTATAATTTTTTTCATTTAGAAAGCGTTTTGGAGTGTTACATTTTATTTGGCAATATTAATTTTTCTATTGCTACAGAAAATCTCCAAAGTCCAAGTTTTGGACTCCTACGTTTTCACCTCCAGTTTTCCTGATGAGAGACTATAGATTCTGCATGCAAAATGCCACTCCAGGTCAACCTGCCCTTTGAGATTTGGCTCAAATCCTTTGTCCCATGTTCAGTGAAAGACTCAGTCCTTCTGAACGTGTTAGGGAATTGAGGGGAGAGGGCACCTCCATCTCTCCTGGCCCATTCTGGTCCTGGGTGCCTGACTCTGCTGATTAGCTCAGTTCATGGCTTACTCACCTCTGTGTGCTCTGCACAGGACACTGCCGAGCTCCCTCTTCGTCACATCCCAAGGCTGTGTGTACAGCAGACGTTCACTGAAGTTTAGGGAAATGGAGTTTAATGAAAAGAAATTTGAACTGTAGCATCCTTAAAATTAAATATATAATATTGCAGTTCTCAAAAGTCCTTGACCCTTGGGGACTTCATGCTCTACCTTTTTCATCAGACTGTCTGGTCTGTAATCCTCTGTTTCTTCTCCATTTTCCCTCTGGTCTCAACTCCATCCCCCTCAAGTCTTGTTGTTTCTAACTGAGCGTTGGATTTTCTTGTTAAGTTCTTTTACCGGGGCATCCCTTCAGGATCTCAATTTACACCTAATGTTTCATCTCAGATATTCCCAACCAAGACATTTTTTTGTCCTATTAAGAAATTTGGTACCTGTTGTCAGTCCTCCCTGGCAGCACATCCTTCTCCTCTCCTTCTGAATTACATGAATTTAAACCAGAGGACGACATATCCTTTTTGGAATAAACCTTTTGGTATGCTCATTATTTTAAGTGTCTTGTCTCATTACATGAAAAAATCTTTTTAATATTAGAATTTATCGTATATCAAAAGTTCTTATGAAAAAATTATGAAAGCTGTGTATGCTGTCAAATTTAATACAAGTAAACATAAATGAAAGTGAAAATACCAGGTCAACTTTTATAAAAATTGTTTAGCATGCATTATTTCAAAAATTTTTATGCCATTCTTGCATTAAACTTTGTTCCTTTTTTCCCCTCTAGTGATTCAAAGTTATTCATTCCATTTCTGTTTTTTTATGGTTAGGATCAACTTAAGGAAAAAATATATACATATGTGTAAACCTAATTCTCTATCAATAACAAGAATGAGAAAGTATGGATTCTCCCCCCGCTAAATAAGAAACTTAACATGCCTTTCCAACTCCCAGAAACTGTTGAAATAATCTGAGGTTTTAGTTCCAGATTATAACTGTTTGATATTCTGCACCTTCAACTTTAAGAACTCCCTCTCATCTTTTCGAACAAATTTGTCAAGCTCCACCATTTCATTAACAGCCATCGTTTAGACTTAGCCGTAAGTTTTACCATTGGCCACTACTCTTCCTTTTATGGGATATCTTTCCTCTTCTTGAATTCTTTATTTAAGAAAAAATGCTTCCCTTTTCTGTCTGCCTTGAGCACCTAAAGCACGTCAGGGCAGTTATTTTTCCCTGCCTTGGCTGGCCCTGCCCCCTACACCCAGGAATTACAAACCACAAATGATGCCAAATCTTCCCCACTCCTCATGAACTCTGACACTGGGTCTGAAGCTTAAACAGGTCCTCAATTTCTTCCACTGATTTTTGTGGCCCCTCCTTGTCTGCAGATCTGTTCTCATCTAGAGGGTCTCTGTCAGGGTCTGAATGGAAGGCAAACCTGGTGGGCTTCTCCTCTGCTGGCAGGCTGGTGTGCTAACTTTCCCACCCTCTGTGGTATTTCTTGCTGAAACAGCGAAACTCTCTAGTTCCCCACTGTATTATTTCAGGAGAAGTAGAAAGGAACCTTCATGTGTTTTGGACATGTAGTAGTTCTACATTTGTACCCTGAGCAGGTATTCGTATTCACTTTTCTGTTTTTCTCCCCCTCACTTTCCTTATCTGTTTGCTTTTGTTCTCTGTACATGTTAAAGTGCACACATACGCATCCACGTACGTGCATGTGCGTACAAACTCCCACGTTCAACCACAGGGGAAAGGACATGGTGGGGATAAAATAATACAAAGACTAGTCAGGAATCTCTATCAGAACAGTCAAAACAACCACTTAACAAGAATTACATTTCCTATTTCCTATGCTAAATCAGTCATGGTCTCTGCCCTGCAGGAGCGCAGTGTTCTTGGGGAGATCCGATGAGCGCTCAGGAAACATCATACGGTGGAAAGAAGAGGGAATGTGAAAGAGCTGAGCTCAAATCCCCACTCTGTTACCAGTAGTTGTGTGAACTTGGGTAAGTCACTTTATTTCTCAGGGGCTTATTCCTGATTTCTTCTAACCAAAACAGATTTTTTCATTAAGAGCCACATAGTTTGGCAGGAAGGAGGACAGAAAAGGATAAGAAAGAATTAAGTCTCTGTTCTCAAGGACTATCACCCACTAAGGAGGCAGGACAAGCACACCAGATAGTATAGAAACATTGGTGTCCTGTGTGACAAGTGACCCTCTGTGGTGCTCCTTTGAGGTCCGAGAAAGACACAAGACAGTGGGAGGGGAGAGATGTTATTTAACATCAAATGAGCTAAAAAATACTCCATGCAGTATTTGTTTTCATCTCTGATCTCAGTTTTAATATAGAAGGTGGGACACGAAATTGGCAAGAGAGAGAAAGGAAGTTCTGGGACAGGTGGGACAGCCACCTGGGCAGCGGGCCAGGATCTAGTAGCCACATTTATCCCCAAACAGAACATTCTACTATCAGATAGGATGTGTTCCCACCTCACACAGTGTCTTCCATATGTCTCAAAATATTGACAGCCTTAAAGAAATGATGTGAAAGAGCAAATAAAAAGTGAGGGAGAGAGCGATTACCCAGGACAAACAAGGATGGAGGCCAGCTGTTCTCCATTCTTCCTGGGGGCCAAGATTTCTGTCCTCCGATCCGTCCCAGCACATTATCTTATTGCACTTAGCACTTTCTACCTTGGATGGCTGTTATTTACGTACAGGGCTTATCTTCTCTACTGAACTGCAAGCATGTCCAGCCCAGAGCCTGCCTTTTTCGTCTTCAGATCCCCTCGATGTGGGCCTTGTCCCTAATAGGAACCCAGTGACAGTGTGTTAAAACCATAGAAGGGCTGCAAACAGCAGTGGTAGGGACTTAAATCACCTCGAGTCAAGGACTGTTTTCTTGGAGGTTGTTGAATCAGGGAATAATTTACTAAGGGAATGTTATCTCCTTCTCTAGAGGATTTTTTAAAAAGAAATAACATATTCTCATCAATTTGAAATGATTTAAATATGGTCTTGCGTGTGGCCAGCAAGCGAGAGCAGCTGAGCTCTCAGGATTCCTTCCAGAGCTTGGAGCTCTCATTCTGTGGTAGGAAACATCAGCTTCAACTTCTCTCTCTTTCATTCTGTCTCTTCTCTCACCTCCAGGTCAAGCACATTTAAATCCACCTGAGAGTGATAAATTACTGGTAGGATTTCTGCATCTTGTCCTTTCAGGAAAGTCTCATCTTACCCGAAAGACCTGGATTTGGGATTATTCACCAGAACAAGGTCCAGCCCTTATCTGAGGCCATGGCAGTCTCTGTTTCTGCCTGCTATGATGACTGTGCACTTAGGAGAATATCAGATGGTGGGGCTGCCTCCCTCATCTGGCCTGAAAAAATTGAGGCCGTTAATGATGTGAATGGTTTTTGGATACATGGTTTTCTGGAAATCTTCCAAATGGGGACTCTAACGTTGGCATGAAGATTTTTTTAAGGCATCTAGGATTTCTCTGATTGTGATTGGATGTAGCCCTGCACGCCAGCAATCAGGTATGGAGGCCAGGAAAGCTTTTTCCCTTTCTTGTGCAGAACCTGTGGCACTAAGTGAAAATAAAAATATTTCCAACAAGAGAAATGTATTTTTCCATTTGACAGTGAAATCACGTTTCTCTATTTGAAAGGAACTTTTCTTCCTAAGTCTAATTCTCACACAGGTTTGGAATGGAATGAGATATTCAAGGACCATTAAAAGTGTGGCTTTTAATTTTTCTTTTTTTGTTTCATTTGGCCTCCAGAGATTCCTCGTTTGCTTGTATTTCTCAGAATTTCCTTTAGAAAATTGATAGTGCAGGGTGGAGAACTGTTGGTGGTTTGATGGGACTGGGTTCTCTTGGAAAGAAAAGAGAATAGTGATTCAACATTGAACTACAGTGTTTCGAGCCCTCACTCTGAGTTATTTATTGCAAGCTGGCATCTGCATCTCATTGCTTACCCTTTAATTCCAGGTCCCCAGCTGGGAAAAGGCAGCAAGTGTGTTGGAGGTGGGCCTCCAGATGGCAATAAGCCACTCAGGGGCAGTCACATTGGCTAATGGAAGGACAAGTTATTCGACTACATATATTATGGGAATTTTAATCATATACTACTCTCCAGTATGCTGTTGCTAGCCCCATGTGGTTTTTGAACACTTGAAATGGGCCTTGTCTGAACGGAGATGCTCTCTGAGTATAGAATGCTTGCTATGATTTCAAAGGCTTAGTACAAATAAAGGATATAAAGTAGCCCAATGATATTTTCATTGATTATATGTTTTTATGCATATATATATGAAATATGTATATATATGAAATAATGTTTTGGATATATGGGTTAAATAAAATATGTTACTAAACTTAATTTCACCTGTTTCTTTTCACTTTTCTTAATATAGCTACTAGAACATTTAAAGATACATCTGTGGCTCAAATTGTATTTCTATTGAATGGTGCTGGTCTACATACAACATTGGAAAGGAATGGGGGCAATTCTTACTAGAACTTCTCCTTTACTCTATTTCTTGTAAGTACTAAAATTGTCAATTTTGGCAAAGATGCTATATTGCTTTGAAAGGTGCACATACCCTTCTCTATGTGCTTTTTGTATTCCAATGAAATTATAAATACTTTGAGTGGCTTTCAGTCATAGAGTCAACAAACCTATAATGAGTGATAACTGTTGTGCTGTGTATGGTACTGGGTTCCAGGACTGAAATATTGAACAAGACATGCCCGATGCCCCAGGCCCTGCTGTCTAGAGATAAGGCAGATAAGTACACAGCTGCTAGAGTCAAATTCGAGAAGTGTTGTGGTAGAAGCTAGCGCAGAGGGCTGTGGCATTCGTATCATGGAAAGAGGGATTTGTAAGGATGGGGTATTCCACTAAATCATCTATTTTGATAATCTCCCTAGCTTTAGTCAATCATTTTTCTATGTAAGTTGTTTTTATCAAACAAGTAAAAGATAGACATTGCAAAAGAGAAAAAAAAAGGAAAGAAAGAAAAAGGAAACGCAGATAAAGCAGAAAACACAAACGTCACAACTGACACTGTTACACTTGGATATAATCCTTTCCAGTAATAAGTCTCTCCAGTGTCAGAATGCAAACTCAGATTAGGCATAGCAGAAAAGGGAATTTGTGGCTTCTCAATGGCTGGATCCAAAGATTCAAGTATTGTCAACTGTCTATCTGTCTATTCCTCTCTATTCATCTTTCATTTGTGTTTTCATCTGTATTGGCTGCATTCCCAGGCTGGCTTTCTGCTTATTCTGGAAAGATGGACCCTGGCAGTTCAGGCTTATATGATCCTTTGTGCCTGAAATTTCTGTAAAGGGAAGAGAGAGAGTGAAAAAGAGAGAGAGAGAGAGATCTATGGATCTCTCCACTGGATCAACCACTGTGTTTAAGAAAGATTAATCCAATTGGTCCACCCAACAAAACTCATTGATTGAGAATAGGGAAAGAATGTTTCCCCACAGAGAGGCAGAAAAAAACAATCTGTGTGGCTATCTGTCTATCACTTGCCTACCTACTTACCAACCTACTTATTTATCTGGCATAATAAACTATTCGGGAGGATGAGGGAGATAGGAAAGTGTCTTCTATTTCTTAGCTTAACAATGCAGGCTCATTTTACTGAAAGGGGCAAGACCAAAGCTAGGTTAACAGGAGACACATACTTACATCAATGTGACAGTAGACTGTGCTTTTTCCAAGAAAAATATTCTTGTTCCCCTTGGTGAAGTGTCCTTACTTCTTCTTAGCTGACATTTCTAGTGAGGAAATCCGTTGTAGCTCTCTCTGGTGGGGAGACCAAATCTGATTTAGAGCTTCTGCATTATCTCTTGCTCATGATGTGAGGGTCCATCTCTCTGCTCCACCTCACCCTCATCTACCAAAAGGGATGACTTTTTAGCCAGGACTTGAGGTGCTGCATTATTTTGCTGGCTGCAGGAAGGACTTAAGGGCAGAACCTCCTCTTCCAATTTGAGAAAGAGAGTGTGGCATTTCCCAAGGGAGGGATTGGGTTGAGGGGCACAGGATTCATAGATTTAAAGAACAAGCCACAGATGGGGTGGGCGGATCTAAGGAGACCACCCAGGAGGAAGAGAGAATTTTCAGGGGACCCTCTTGTTCCAAAGACCGAAGTTTGGCAGGGCTTTCAGTAGTGGTGCAAGGGAACAACAACGTTAGGGAGCATTCTCACTTTTGCTTTTCATACACTTATTATGGTTTCAAGATCGGCCTGGCCTTGCAGTAGCTACATTCTTACCAGGGACTACAAAGGGAAGGGCCATATCTGCCTTTATTCTCTCTGGGAGATCTGATGGAGAAGGGATGCAGTCCCAAGAGGAAGAAAGTTTACAGACCCAATGGCTAAGGAGATTTCCTAGATATAAAAGACAATAAGAATGATTTCATTGATCTGCACCCTTTTCTGCTCCAAGGATCAGTGAGATATCCCTTTGGACCAATAAAGGAGAGGTTCTGACATTTCCATGTATACAATATATGTCACCTGGAAATGTCAACATCTCTCTTGTAGATACTTGTCCAATATAGAGCACATCTATAGTCACCTGGGTTTATTTCATGCTTTTATAATAACTGGCCAGTTTCCAACAGAGAGGAGTAAGGGTGGCAAATCTTGGAACGTGAATACTCTGAACGTCAAGAGATCTCAAATCCTATTCAGGGTCCTCCAAAATCTGTCTGCGTGGCATCTTGAAAAGATGCCACTCTTGGTCTAACTCTAGGATTCTTCTGGCTCCTGATAAAATAAAGACATGTTTAGGCTGCACAAAGGTCAAAAGGACACAAAAAAATAACAGGAATGCATATTGAATAAAGAGCAACCTTTGCCTCTAAAATTGATATGCCACCTGTTAATCTGATCATGTAGAACATGTTCTTAGACTAACATGGGACATGATAAAATTTGATTTACAGAACAATGTACTTTGTAAAATAAACGACTGTGAAATACGAGTGTATCAAGTGTTATATGGATGCTTAATGATTGCGGCAATTATTTTACAACTTAATTGTGGGAAAATAAAAGGAATAGAGTGGCTTAACGAATTCAAAAATTTATCAGACTGTGTGCTATAAGGAAGATAAAAAAGAGAGTCTGTAGCTTAATGTCACATTCGGTGAACATTAAACCTATAATCAGACTTCTCAGCATTTTTTAAACTGAAGAGAGTCCTTAGAATTACAAAATGATTTTGATTATGCAGATAATTAGCTTTAAGTGAATTATATTTTACATTCCCTAAGAATGATCTTTTAAAGAAGCAACTAGTATTATGGGCTGGCATGGCACTAGAGATGGGAGAAATGATGAAATAAACAGATGGAGAAGACTTGTGCATTTGAGATGTGACTCTTTCCACATGAGTGGAACCTTAAAGCCTGTCTCCATACACAGCCCTGAGCGCAGTTGAAATTGGGGAGGTCTCTCTCTTTTTAAAAAAAATCTGTGTATTGCAATAATAAGATGGTACAATCTTCGGCTTAGGAGTGGATTAACTAATGACAATAATGCATGCTATACATTTTGTCGATGATCACAAAACACTGGACATTTGTTCCATGTGCAACATCTCCCTGCTGGTCCTGAGAGCTGTATGGAGTAAGTTGAATGCAAATGGATATTTGAATTTTATTGTATTTGGCTACCAAGTTTATTAAAGAAATAGCTTACCATGCCTGTTCTCTAGATGTGCTTTTGGCCTTGGGATTTTTATACCTTTGGTCCTTGGCTTCAATAGTTCATACATAATAAACAGAGATTAAAGTTGTTTCCTATCATGAGATGAATAATATTTAACATAGCTATTCAACGTATCTAACTAGTAACCTTTGACCAAATCACGGGAATAATTCGATATTTTAAAATCAGATTTTATCCTGCTTTGACGTATATTTATTCATCATTTCCAGCTATAGGTTTGAAATGGGCCTTTACACATACATGGCTTTCCTAACCTCCAAAGAAGGTCAGTGCCCAAATAATCTTTCATATTTGCAGTTCAGATTTACTCTCTCACAATCATTTTGCAAACCATCTGCATAGGGTTTACACCTTTGAGGTATAATCCCAAGTAATTTATCACTTGTTCTGTACACTAAAATTAAACGGCTTAATTCTCAGGGGATTAGTTGAGAAAACATTTGCTGTTTCGGCCAAGCCTCTATTATCTATATTTCTCCAAGTTGTTAAAATGTCAAATTGAAAGAGGATCAAGCAAAGCAACAACAAAGTTCAAAGAGAGTAAATTATATTCTCTCCGGTTATTGCTATCTTTTATCGGTCTCACTGATCCTGGATGATAAATGCGCATTGCTGTAAGTTTCAGAAACTCAAGAAGACTTTAAGAGAATCAATTTTAGGAATAAATGTATCACTAATAAGAGGATTTGCTGACAAGGTCAAGAGCTGGCTCTTTCTGAAAAAACTCTGGGCTTGTGTTTTCAAATAGGGCTTTGATGATTTCAAAATATTTTATAATAATGTATCTGTTAGATGTATGTTTGAAAAGCTAATGTCTGCAATTGAGCAGCACAATTAACAAAGTAATGAACTCACTTTCTGTTTACCCTTGAATTATAATTGCTAATCATTGTTGGTTAATCTAAGTAAAGCCTGGGACTTTTATTGGAAATGTTAGCATTTGAAAGCTACCTGAATTTCCTCAACTAACACCCAAGACTTGTGAAATTTAAATATACTTATAAAATCTAGACATCTATTAATGTTCATTAACAACGTATAATCAAGGCCCAAATCTATTAGCAAAACAAATAAACAGCCTTTGGAATTAAAAGGTAAATATATGAATTCATGAATATGTTAATTGCTCTTTCATGTTACAGCTGTTAGCTCAGATTTGGCCCCCAGCAAAGTTTCTCTTTCCCCAGCAAGAGAAGCTATGTGTGTGTGTGTGCGTGTGTGTGCACATATGTGTGCACATATATGCATGCATACGTATAGATATTACCTCTATGGGGAATTGAGCCTTTTAAGTAGTTCTGAAAAAGAACTCCATGTTAACAGTTTTACTTTTACCTGTAATATTTGCATAGACACAGTCCCATTCCCACCCTTGTTTGAAAAGCCTTTTTCCTTATTCCTTCTGAGTCATTTCCTCTTCTCTCTGACGTGACCTTGAGTACCCGGGTACTCCCCACATTGCCGGTTTGCCTGCATAAGAGCTGGTCTCCTCCTACCATGGCCCTGCAGGTCCTGACAAGGGCAGAGTCTGGGTGACAGCCAGAGAATGGCCAGAGAGTTGTTGCCCAATGAGCAGTGGTGGGGTCTTCACTAGCGGGGAGGACAAAATTGCTTTAGGGAGGTCCTGTAGGTGACCGAGAAACAATTGCCCCTGACACCAGCCGGCAGGAGGCCCTGTGTTTCCTTTCTCTTTGACCAGATGCAGGCCTTAAGCCAGCTCTACCTGTAAAAGGCTGAATTGCAAAATGAAGCAGACACTTCAAACAGCAGCTATGAAGTTTTGGGACACTGTGGATAGCGTGATTCAATTGCTTAAAAATATGTATGTACTTAATGATTTTCCGTGTCTACAAAATGCAGGAATTAGATATGCCAAACTGTTGCCAAAGCTCTGGGACAGGCATTGTGGTAGGTACTTAAGACAACGATCAATCTCTTGTCTTTCCAGGACTCCACAGACTAGAAGGGAAGACAATTACAAGGCCCTGTGTTAAGGCCACGATAGAGGGGTGTGCAGGCTGCCGAGGGAGCACCCCTGTCTCCTAGTCTAGGCTCTTTCTCTTGGTGGGTGTGAGGTGTGTTCACGGTAACACTTTACGAACGTTCAGTGGACTGGGATGGCAGAATGGACTAGACATGAGGGAGTGGATCCTGGGGTCAGGAAGGCCAGCCAGAGGCTCCCATAAGAGTCTGAGCATTGATGAGAACCTGGTCTGGGTGAGCTGGGTGGAAAAGAAAAGAAAGGATTAGATACATAGATTTCACACACACGCACGCACACACACACACACACCCACCCACTCACCCACTTTTCTTACAAACGTAAACTATTAAAACACAAGCTATACAGCCCAGATTGATTTGTTCAGTCCAAAGCTTATGTGATTGTGGACCCCTCTTCAAGAAAACAAAAATTGAAAATACAAAATTAGTTACAAAAGTGAATATTTACTGCGAGCAAGAAAGAATTTTTAATCTGACATGTATGGCAAACACCACAAAATTTAGAAATATAACATTGT